>NC_045441.1:27800898-27957765 GCF_002776525.5 Piliocolobus tephrosceles | reverse complement strand
ATTGTGTCTGAGAGAGTCCTCACCTGAGATTGTGTCTGAGAGAGTCCCATGCAGGGGTGAACATATCTCAGCATGGAGAATTTAGAGGTAAGGCATCACCCACATTAAACGATCTGTATTTGAGAGGCCAGGATTGGGAGGTTTCCAAATAAACCACAATACTATCCCCCAGAAAGAGTCATCTGTAAACATCTCCAAGTCCAGTGAGTGTGAAGCCAGCCAACAGTAGTGCTCGTCAGTAGGAACTGTCCCTGCTTTCTTTTCCTCTGAAAGGGTCAGAAACTAAAGATAGAGGAGGACGAGGAGCTGAAACTGTAGGTGGGGAACAAAGAGAGATTCCCTTTCCCAGTTACAGGCTTTCTGCTTACAATTTGATTGAGATATAGGATGTGGGAGGTGAAGGGGTCTGAAACCTCAAATCAAATTGGAGTTTTGTTTTGTTTTTTTGAGGCGGGGTCTCCCTTTGTCACCAGGTTGAGGTGCATTGGTATGATCATGGCTCATCCCAGCCTCAAACTCCCAAGCTCAAGTGATTTTCCTGCCTCAGCCCCTCTACTACCTGGGACCTCAGGCATGCACCACCACATCCAACTAATTTTGCAATTATTTTGGAGACAGGGTTTCACTATGTTGCCCAGGGTGGTCTCAAACTCCTGGGCTCAAGCCATCCTCCCGCCTTAGCCCTCCAAAGTGCTGGGATTACAGGTGTGAGCCATTGTACCCAGCCCCAAGTTGGAGTTTTGACTATTACCTGGGTCTGTGCATTCTACTTATTAAAGCAAAGTAGTGTTTATATTACCTAGCAGTAGCCAGGGACATTACAGGACTTCCTTGAGTTGTCATTTGGAGGTAAGGGAAGAACCAGCCTTAATGAATAAGTTGAAAGTGACAGTGAGTTGAACAAGTCATGTAGTGATTGCACTAACTTCAGAGGAACTGAGCCTTGCTTTGTTTTTTTCCTAAGAGAGCAGAGGGGTTCTTTTGCAGCAGACACATAAGAGCTACTGGGTTAAGTGCACTGTATTTTCTTTCGTGCCTTTATTCCTTTTCTCCCTGGTGTTGTCTTTGTGAGTCTAAGACCTTTGCTGAGGAGAGGGGTAAGTTTCCCTTTCTTTGGAAATGTTCATTCAGTATTCAGCACATAGTTATTGACTGTGTACTGCAGAGGCCCTCAAGCCTCAGGGTACAGAAGGACAACTTAGGGTGCTTGTAAAAATGCTGATTCCTGGGCCCCACCTATGCAGATTTTGATTACATAGCCCTGTAGTGGGCTGAGGAATTGGCAGCCTTTAAACAAGCTTCTGGTGCGGGGTCTTTGGTCCATACGTGAGTAGTGCTGGTCTCTACTGGCTTCCTGGCACTGTGCTGGGTGCCTAAATATCACAAGAAATCAGGCATATTTCTTACCCTCAAAAGTCTAACAGTTTGGTGGCATATGTAGCTAGCCTGCAAATTATCAACGTGTTTGAGCATGTGTTTCTTTGGAAGTATTTACAAACCATGAGACAGCAATAGGGTTAGTGTGGGAAGAGAGAGAAAAAAAACCCTTGTAAGTGCCAAGCAAAAAACATTTCCTACTGGTGAGACAGTCAGGCTGGGAAGAAAGGGAAAATGAAGGGCAAAGTCTTTAAGAGGCTCACCACAGTGAAAGAGCAACTAGTAATTTGAGGATTCCTTTGCCAGCATTCTGCCAAATGTATGAGAATTAGAGCTGTCAGGGTCCTTGGAACTCATCAAACCCAATTTTACCCTTGAGAAATAAAGAAAATGAGACCCAGAGACCCTGAATGATTTGCTCAAGTGCACACAGAGACGAAGGTAGGATTGTTTATCTGATACATTTTGAATATATGTTGAACCAATAATCACTTATGCCAAGGTGGGTCATTTATTGGCTTAGAATTCTGGAGGCAGTTCTGGACCTAATAGTTAAAATCCCTGTAAACATATGATTCAGTGAGGAATATAATTAGAAAGGCCTCCGAAAGCTTCTTTTTAAATAACCATTTTGTCTAAGATAAAACAAGTAAGTGAAAAGAAATCCCCATGGTAATGTATTATGTCTTAGCTTTTGACCATAAATTATTAAAACTGAAAAATATCTTTGGCACAAAAACTGAGTTGTGAATACATCTTCATTTGTTCAGGCCCCATGTATTTACTGAGAGCCTACTATGTTCCAGGCAACTGGTGATGACTTCCAAGTCAACTTGGAATATGAAAGAGGGATCCACTTTAGAAAGGACACAGCTCCCTCTGGGTGTGTGCTGGTTTTTTACAAGCCATCAGCGAGTGCCAATCATGTTGGCAGCTGATGTGCAGACTCAGCTGACTGGGAGTCAGTTTTACATGCCACTGAGCTAGAGTGTCCTCTGAGAGATACTGCCCCTCCAATGGCAAGGACAGGTTAAGCAGCTCAGCGACACTTCCTTCCTTGTAGCATAAAGGATGACTTACTGTGGAGGGGGTGGGATTTGAGAAAAAGAAATTCCTGCTCTGGAGTAAAGCACCTGGCTTATCTCGAGAAGCAAGGTGAGGTCCTGATTCTTCCCTTGGGAAGAACATCAGAGTCTTCCCTCTCAGGCTGAGACAATTCCATGTCACTGGGAAGCTTTTGTTAATCTCAGGCTATGTTTCTGATTTTGCCCCTCACTTTTCAAGTGAAAGAATTGAAAGAGAATGGATATTCAAAAAGACTCACATCCACGTGAGTTTATTTCTCTTTTATTGTTAGGCGGTTAATATAATCAAGTTCTATTCTGAAATTCATAATTGTAAGACTTCATCTCCCTCCAGCAATAGCAAAGTGCAGCAATAGGATGAAGGGGCCTGTTGCCTTGTCTTACAAATAAATAAATAAATAAATACTTTAAAAGGCTGAAGATCCATTTGGGAAGGTAACTAGGAAACCTAAAGTCTTTCAGAGGAGATGATACATAGACTGTATGCTACACCAATTTAGGGGCTCCCAAGACATAAGTCTTACATGGATCATAGCACAAAAAACTTGGCAAGCATGGGAACTGCTGGGTATTCCCAGAGCTGCTTGGCCCCACACTCTGGAGGTGAGACACATCTACACTGCGATCAGTGGGTATTGGGTGAACACTCAGGGGTCTGACGTCCAAATCCTTTGCTGTCAGACATTCACATGTGGGTCCTTGGATATGTTGGAGATGAGTGTCACATGCAGCTCTGAATAAGATCACAATTACGCTTTGTTAGTGTTAGAGTTAAAAAAGGAAATCAAAATACTAAGTCCCGGCCAGTGTTCAAAGGCTCCCTGGAAACAAAATAAATTCAAATCTGTCAGCCCAGTGACCCAAATGGTACGGTTTGGGCATTTAAAACAGGAATGCTGAAAAGATAGCAAGTTGAATATTGAACCCTGTCAGCAGATTGAGGCATGCTATTTCTGAGATTTCTACTCCCGCCATTACTGCTGTTACTATCATTATTCCTGGTCTGTGACCACTCTCATTGCTGTTACTCCTACTGCTACCAATATTACTACTGGAACACAGTGCTAAATCAATTTAAACTCAAGGAAGGGCTCCTCAAGTTGCTCCCAACCAACTTCTCTTATCTTAACTGGCAGAATTTTTCTCACAGGAGAAGCATATTAAAAGGATAAACCATTTAATTTGGGGACAAATTATGTAACTAAATCTTAGGTCTTTTGTCTATATAATTAGAAAACATTCATCACTCCCCATGGGTGTTATAAAAGCCCAAGTAAAGTTGTACATGTAAAGTCCTAGGTCAATGTCATCCATGAAGTAGAAACATTGAAAGTGTTCATTCTTTTCTTTTCTTTCTCCCCAGCCTACTGCCATTCTTGCTACTGGAGACTCCAACCAGGACTTAAGGGAGAGATCCATGGGATAAGTGGGGGAGTTTGAAGGAGAAAGGGGAATGGAATAAAGAGTATTAAAGCAGAGCTGCCCTGCTGTAGTAGCTATGATGAGGGGCCACTCAGATAGTAAGGCTGCCTGCCGGAGGATGAAGGAGAGTAGGAACTGACCATAAACCAGTGGCCATTTATTTTTCTAACAATACAGATTCACTGGCACAAAAACACAAACTAGACTAATGCAATCAAAATGTTTGTGGATCATTCATTGAGTACCTGTTATGTATCACTTAATATACCTCCCCTAACCCTTGCAAAAACCCCTGGTGGTTTATATGCACATATGACTTAAGGGACTTGCGTCAATGACCAGCTGCAAGACGAGCCAGGAAAATCCTTCCTGCAGTGACCCTCGAGAATGGATGCTTCCCTAGAAAAATTAACACTGTAAATGTTAAGGAAATGTTTACAAGTGAAAAGAAGATTCTCTCCTAGGTTTGGTAGAATTATAGTAGTAAGCCTTCCTCAAAAATCCTAACCTCTACATAGCTATACATAGCAGCCATCCCCTACTCAACAACAAATGGGAAGCACAAACTTTTCTTTCTATGGCTATAAAGCATGATACTAAAACTGACAGTACCATAAATCTCAAGTCATGGAAACGCTGTGAAATGTTACATGTAACAGTGCAGTGTTACAGGTAAGACCACAGAGGTTGAAGTTTTGCTATGTTTTAATTGTGATCACCTGAAGACCATCTTTCAGCGTTCTTTACTGTCATGGTGCCACGACTAAGAGTTTTTTTTTTTCTTTTTTTTTTTAAAGTTATCCACTTTAAAGTTCAAAAGAGTAATTACCTCAGTTGGGCTTAAGCAGGTACATTTCTAAATAATTGGGAACCATTCTTTTTTATTTAGAGCTTTAGATCTCTTTAATGCCTTTGCTAGAGTTTAGTTCGTGTATCCTTTAGAATCAAAGTGTGATTAATTTAGGTTCCAACAGAAAATAAGTTTTAGTAAATGTAAGAATAAATATTTTATGTTTTGACTGTGGCATGGAATGTTCTTATGAATTCTATAACTTGTCAACTGGACTCAGAAACAGCAATAGCTTTATAAAACATGAGTATTAGGAACATAAGAACGATGAAACAGAAAAGCAAACAAAAATGTTTGTTTCATGCTCTTCCTCACCACTCCCAGCAAAAATGCCCTCTCACCAAAATGCCCTAAACCAACTCAATGCTCTTTAGGATATTTAGCTCATTCACATAAGGTCCTTTACCCTTATATCAAAGAAATATTGAAGCTTGCTTCAACCAAGGCCCATGCCTAGCGGGGAGGAGTTGCCTGAAGATCATATTAATGACAATTTTCAAAAGAAATAGGGGATGATCTGTTTGCTCAATTACAGCAAACGAATTCCTCCTGTTGGAATTACTGCTGAATTGTAAATCTCTTCAAGAAAGGCCAGTCAACCAACTGTGCTGGACTCCTACAAGCCGGGAGTGCTGTGATTCAAAGAGCAGCCAGTAGGAACTGAGTGAAGAAGCCAGGGACCTGACCTGCAGGTAGAGGTACAGTCACAGTTCCCAAATGTAAATGTCTGCAAATCACCGTCACACACAATAGAACAATCGAAGCTGCACGCAGAGCATCACAGAATATCATGTGTGCACAGCATCATAGAATCTCAAAGCAGAAGAAGTTGGGGGCTCTCTGGACTAAAATTCCTTTATATGGTAGGGATTTCTCCCATAGGGTCCCTGACAGCAAACATCCGACATCTTTTTCACAATCTCCATTGGCAGGGAAGCTCAGCATTTATGAAGACGCTGATTCCATCATTAGCTCCGACGCTAAGATAATTTTCTTGAAAAACAGAAAATTTACCTTTCTGGTTTTTTTTTTGTTTTTTTGTTTTTTGTTTTTTTGAGACAGAGTCTTGCTCTGTCGCCCAGGCTGGAGTGCAGTGGCCGGATCTCAGCTCACTGCAAACTCTGCCTCCCGGGTTCCCGCCATTCTCCTGCCTCAGCCTCCCGAGTAGCTGGGACCACAGGCGCCCGCCACCTCGCCCGGCTAGTTTTTTGTAGTTGGGGTTTCACCGGGTTAGCCAGGATGGTCGATCTCCTGACCTTGTGATCCGCCCGTCTCGGCCTCCCAAAGTGCTGGGATTACAGGCTTGAGCCACCGCGCCCGGCCTTACCTTTCTCTAAGTGTTCAAATTCTGTTTCTGTAGCAATAGCTGAAAAGTCATTGTTGACATTTCTTCTAATACATTTAGGGTTAATTAACACAATGGCTAGGTATTCATCAGATTGTCCTGATAAGATTTAGTTTTCAGATCCCTCCATTTAACTGCTTTTACCCTCTAGGTTCACTCTGGTTCAAAAATGTTGAGGTGATGGAGAGGGAAGGAATGGACTTAGACGCTAGATTTATTTATTCACTAAATAAATACTCAAATGGTTCCTGTGTTCCAGGCACTATTCTAGGAATAAAGAAAAATAAAACAGATAATAATTTACGTCCTCAGGGAACTTATATTTTAGTCTGCGGGAGACAGATAAGAAACAAAATATGTAAAGAAGATAGAGTAAGCTAGATGGGAATAATTGCCAAGGAGAAAAATCAAGCAGAGAAGAGAAAAAGAGGGTGTTGGGGGTACTGGAATTTTAGGTAAGGCAGCAAGGAAGGTCTCATTAAATAAGTGAGGGAATAAGACAAGTGGTGAAGAACCCTTGAGGCAGAGGCAATGGTGCAAGGCCTCAGGTGTGGTTGGGTTGATGGGTCTGGGGATCAGGAGGAGGGAAGTGAGGGTGGACAGCATGGGTCAAGAGGGAGTGGAGTCGGGGATTGGGCTGGAAAGATAAGGGAAACTAGAAGGGGCAGAACTTGTAAACCATGGAAAGAACTTTCGGTTTTCTCTGAGTGAGGTGGATTCTCCACTCATCTCTTTATTGAGTGGATTTTCAATATTGCTATGTTCTCTGGGTTCTCACATAGTACAATAGTCCCCCCTTATCTGCAGTTTCAATTACCCATGGTCAGCAGTGGTCAGAAAATATTAAATGGAAAATTCCAGAAATAAACCTTTTACAAACTTTGAATTGCATGCCATTCTGAGTGGCATGATGAAGTCTCACACGGTCCCACTCTGTCCCCTACGGGACGTGAAGCAACCCTTTGTCCAGCAGATCCACATTGTACCCACTCCCTACCTGTTAGTCACTCAGCAGTCTGGGTTATCAGACTGACTGTTGCAGTATCGCAGTGCTTGTGTTCAAGTAACCCTTACTTTACTTAATAGTGGCCTCGAAGTGCAAGAGTAGTGATGCTGGCCATTCACATTTGCCAAAGAGAAGCAGTAAAGTGCTCACTTGAAGTGAAAAGGTGAAAGTTCTCAACTTAATAAGGGAAAACATAGTATACAGAGGGTTTGATGTGATTTGTGGTTTCAGGTAGCTAGGGGTCTTGGAATGTGTACCCCACAGATAAGTGGGGAACTCCTGTCTTGGCTTTACTGGTTAGGTGACTGGCTTTGTGCAAAATACTTAGGTCACGTTTTCTCTCGAAGCTTTATTGAGCTTGCACCACTGTCTTCTGGCACTGAGTGTTTCTGTAAAGAAGCTGGAGACCAGCTTACCGTTGGTCCTTTCTAGACAGCTTGCTTTTGACACCTGCATGCCTGAATAACTAACCTTTAAGTTCAGTAACAGTACCAAAACATGCCTTATAGCAAAGATTCACTACTAATTTTTCCCAGAACTTATTTTTTCATGCTGATTCAGTCCTTTCTTCATTTCCAGGTGTTTTTTTCCTACTACATCTTCCATTCTCTTTGGAAAATCAATTCCTGTATATTTATGTTGGATCACCAATGTCTATCCTTCGTATCTTTTTCTTCTGTGAGTTGCTTTAATCTACAATTCCTTTTCTTCTGTTTTCACTACATAGAGATATAGGGCTATTAATTCTGTTTTCAGCTATGTGTATTCTGTTCATTGATGTTTCTTATTATTCCATTCTCTAATCATGTTATTCTGATTCATAATGTGTTTCTGTAGCCCCTAATTCTTTCTTTAGAAGTTTCATTCAATGTTGCCATTACCTCTTTGAGGTCTTGTTTAATTAATTTCATGTTCTCTTTCATTTCTTTTGTAAGGAATTTTTTATGTTTTTAAAAACTTTCAGGATAAATTCTTCATTTGGCCTTTGCATACTTTGTCCCTTTATTTTACAACTTGTCATTTGTGTCTCTATCAGTCACAGCCTTCGCCTGTGGCTTTATCTATAGCTGCAGCCACTGCTGTCTCTCTCTGTTTATACCTACACCTACATAGCTAGATCACTGAATCATTTCTGCCTGGTCTAATGTTGTAACATCATTTATCCACCTATCCACTAATTACCTAATTAATTCAACAAATACTTATTGACTACCTAGTAAGGGCTGGGCACTGTTTTGGATACTAGACAAATCAGTGATAGAAACAGACAAAAATCCCTGCCGATGCGGAGCTTACATTCTAGCAGAGGAAGACAGAGAGTAAATAATGAGCTTCATAAGCAGGCACATTACGTAATGTGTAAAAAGGTGATCAGTGTGATGGGCAAGACTGTGACAGGGTGAGGTGATGGGAAGTGCAATGGGTCACTGTAGGAGAGTTTTGAGCAGAGGGGTGATATGACTCGGTGTTTTTAAAATTTTTTAGAACCTGGCTGCTTTTTGCCTGTATAACATGTACCCGATATGACCATTTTGCATAGTGTGAATGGGTTCTCCTTGAACTTCTTTTTTCCTTGTCAGGGATCTTTTGCCCCTCACAGCTTCTGTTGAAGGCCGGTGATTTTCTTTGACTGAGAGAGTGAGGAGGAGGAGGAGAGAGGTCGGCTGGAACCTTGGACAGCCACTTGGTAACCCACTTCCTGCTCTCTGGAAATATTGCTAAAAACTGCATGCCAGGATGACTCTATCTAACAGGGATGTGCCCTGCTTCCCTGGAGGATCACCCTCCTAACTGTCCCCCAATTCTGGATGACTCCCTTTCACTGGAAACAAAGGAAGTTGGCTTGAGGTTACCATTCATGCCTCTTCCCTCCCTTCCCAAGTAGCTCTTCACCTCTGTCTTGGACAGAGGATGGGGAAGGGCAGGCAGCCGGTGGGATCCCTGCTCTGACGCAAGGCAGGGGACTTCCACTAGCACCCTGCCTCTGGGTCGCAGCCTCCCTCAGTGGCTCTTGGTTCTGGTGTCCCCTCTTGCCTTTCATTCTGCAAAATCCTTGCTTTTAGTTCTAGGTGATGACAATAGTCCTGCCTTCCTCCTGGCTGGGAGAACAAAACTAGTACGTTGTACTTACGTCATGTAATGGTTATTTGTTAGCATCACAAAGTATACACCGATGTGTAATGGTGTTTTCTTAATTTTAAAAAGGATCTATTTAAAGGGAACCACATTTTCATTTTGATACTTAAACCAATGACAAATGTTTTTCACCAACACTTGAGGATTTGGATACCTATCACTGGTTGTGAAAATGAGGGTCTTTATTAAAAAGTCTTGCTTCTGGGAGACAATCTCCTTTGTGTTCCTGAGTCTCATAAAATGAAAACTTAAACAGACATTTGCATATAAATCAATAAGGGCACTTATCCCTTCCACGCCTTATACATAAATCTGTTTCCTAAGTGTGTATAAAGTGTTGAAACTTCAGCTACTTTTCAACCTTGGAAAGTTATTTTTCAAAAAAAACATTACATTCAATGCATAGATCTGAAAGGCTTCCCATCCTTTACAAGATTTTTTTCTTTCTCTTTTTCTGCTCATTGTAAAGCACTGTGAAGTATTGCACTGTGGGGCTATATACTCTGGACTGCCCTAGATTCAGGGAATTCAGAGTTAAGGCTCCAACAGTAACCTTAACTTTGCCTTCTCGTGGGGTTACCGCAGGCTTTTGTTATGTGATCACATCATCCAAAAGAGCTAAATTCTCCACTGCTTATCTGCCATTCCACCTGCAAAACCCTCTTTGAAGTCGATGGAGCTCTGGGCACTGAGGGGCCAGACATACTATAGGAGAATTAGGCCCTGTGCATTCAAAACTACAAAATGACACATATATGTGCATTTCTTATCTGCGAGAAAAGGTTTAAAAGGCCACAATTTAGCTACTTGTTGGTGCCTTCTGGAGGAGCTATAGAGAAAAAAGAGTGTGAGCTCTTCCATTTATGTAAGTCACATCTATGTCATGTCACCAACTCGTATATAGTTGTTGGATAAAAGCCTCCATTGTACAGGAAAGGTAACCTTGTAAAAATGACAAGCGTAGGCTTTCTCCATGTTTTATGCAATTAAAATGTTAACCTTGACATTATACTAGCCCTTCAGTTTTCTTTAAATGCCCTTCAGTTTGTGAATCTGAGGGAAAAAAAAATTTTTTTAAAGGTGTGGAGTTTCTAGAGCTAGCAATCTCCTTCTTACTCATGTCTTCTTCATGGACAGCCATGGGGATTGGCTGTCCCAGCCAGAGACCATTGCCATTATTTTAGGGATTCCTTCACCATCTCTACTCCTTCATTTCTTCCAGGAAGTTTCTTTCCAATCCTACCCTGTCTCTTCTCTACTGAGTGATGAGAAGGTAGAAGAGGGAAGAGAGTAGACAGAGAGTGAATGTTTTTCCATCCACCTTGGTCCACCCAGCGTGACAATGGTAGGTAGGATTCCTTGCACCATCTCCTCACTTGTGGAGGCTCTGGTGTTGCTCCTTAAAGAAAATTCCTTGGACCCTCTCCAAGTCCTGAGTTTCCTCAAAGGCAGCTGAGTCTCTTTTAGTTCTGTCTATATTCTGTGCCCCTCTACTCCCTCCCCCTCATTCTGATTTATAACCAGGAGTGCTTATTTTTATCTACATGGGGGGAAAACAAACAGGAGGGTGGGTGACACAGAAGACTTTGAATGGCTGCTTGCAAGTAGTAACATCTGTGTAGAAAAACTCATAAAGATGGCGTTGTGTCTCTGGGTGTGGCTGTGCCACAGGACACCGAGGGAGAAGCTCTGAGATGCTGCTTTCCAAAATGGCCATCAGAACCCTGGGCTGACATGAAAAGTGGGTAGGGAAGTAGGCAGATCAACTCCTGGCACCCACGGGGGAAGGAAATGAGTTAGTGATGGGTAGTTAGTTAGATGATGTTTCCTGGGATGGGGTGGGGTACATGGCACCGGGAACCCACTTCCTGCCGTGCCTCAGCCCTGGCTTGGTGGAGCAGAATCCACCCTTTTCGGCTGCCCCCAGGAGCAATCGCCTCCAGTCTGAGCTGGATGACATTCTGCTTCTTCTGCCTGGTATGGGGGAGGGGACAGGAAGAATGGAAACCCTAAGTCCTATTGTTTTTGAGGATAACGTTCTGATATTCCAGTTGGAATTATGAGGTTATTTTTACCTAGAAACGTGAGCTTAATTCTCACTCACATCTGTAGTCCAGGACCAACTTTGGGTGGGTTCTAGATCAGGAAGTGTGTTGGGCAAGAGCTGGCAATCTCCTTTTCACCATGAAGCTGATGAAACTTACGTCCCAGGGCCCCTCATGGGAAGCGACACACCTGGGGGAGGCCCTCACACCATGTCCTTCTGATCACACGTTTCACTGAGATATTTAACTGCAGGTGGCTGCCTCTGTTGTCTTTTTTTCACATTGATCCCCATTTCTGCCCCCACTCCAACACTGCCTTCGGTTGGGGGTACTTGGAATGGTTGTGGGCATTTGTGAGGAAGTTGAGTTGGGGATATATTCAGCAATGGTTGTCAAGACTGGGATGTCTTTATGTGGTTTGCCGTTCCTTCTATGAATAACTGAGTTACTGTGAAATATCTTGGCATAGAAAGTCCTTCTACCCCTTTGGGACATGGATATGCACTGCCATAGCACCTTGTTCGGTGGCACCTGGCACTGGAAGTAGGTGGACAGTGGAGGCAACCGTTGAAATGTGCAAAGCCAGAAGCTAGTCTATGAAATATTCTTCTAAATCTTACAACTCTTTTTTTTTTTAAACAGAATCTTGCTCTGTCACCCAGGCTGGAGTTCAGTGGCACGATCTCTGCTCACTGCAACCTCCATCTCCCAGGTTCAAGCGATTCTCCTGCCTCAGTCTCTCTAGGTAGCTGAGACTACAGGTGCACCACCATGCCTGGCTAATTTTTCTATTTTTAGTAGAGATGGGGTTTTGCCTTGTTGACCAGGCTGGTCTTGAACTCCTGACCCGTCTACCTCGGCCTCCCAAAATGCTGGGATTATAGGTGGAAGTCACCATTGCCTGGTCTAAATCTTACAACTATTATAATGAAAGTAACTTAATTGAAGATTTTTCTCATTTGACAATAATCGTAAAACTTTACTTACCAATAACACATGATGCTCTAAGAAACTTTTGTAAGAATGAATAATTTTTCAAAAAAGATTAATCATAACAGAGGAAGTACAAAATTATCTTCAATAATTTCTATGGAAATTGAGATTGCACAATTTTTGTCATTTGAAGAGGCAGTAAAAGGTATTAACCAAAAAACTTAGGAAATACTATCCAGTATGATAGATTATATTTGTGAATTTCGTGATGTTTATGGCTTTTCCAACTTTTATATTTGTAATTCATTGTGATTTTTTTCTCATTCTAAAAAATATTAACTTTAATACATAATTTTGTATTCTTAATTTGGTACTCTTTTTCTTAAAGAGAGTTCCCAAAATTATACATGCTTCATGATCTACAAAATCTCAAAGCTGCCATTGTAGAAAGAATATTCTGCCCTATTAAATATTGACCTAGCAAAAAGATGTTTTAAAAGGTGGTGGCTGGCCAGCAATTATTTTAAATTTATAACAGTCACTGCAGAAACAGTCTTCAGAGGGCATTTTATAATTCAAATCAACATCTCTCAATTCATCATTTGGTAGGTCTCTTGGACATCTGAACACTCCAATGTCCTCAAACACTTCATCACTGAGTAACGTCCCCTGTACCTCTTCCAATGGATCCCTCCAAAATTCTGATCCTAATTCAGAGCTGAAAGATTGCAATAGTAAAGCGTATTAAAAACAAGAGCAAAGAAATCAAGAAACAATCTTTTTTTTTTTTTTTTGAGACAGAGTCTTGCTCTGTTGCCCAGGCTAGAGTGCAGTGGCCGGATCTCAGCTCACTGCAAGCTCCGCCTCCCAGGTTCATGCCATTCTCCTGCCTCAGCCTCCCGAGTAGCTGGGACTACAGGTGCCCGCCACCTTGCCTGGCTGGTTTTTTGTATTTTTTAGTAGAGACAGGGTTTCACCGTGTTAGCCAGGATGGTCTCAATCTCCTGGCCTCGTGATCCACCCGTCTCGGCCTCCCAAAGTGCTGGAATTACAGGCTTGAGCCACCGCGCCCGACCTCAAGAAACAATCTTAATCCTAACTTGGATGGAAACAGAGTCCTCTGGCTGAGTAAATGGAAAGCAACAACTCCAGTTTGGCCACAGGTCTCCTATCCAAGGATTAGTATATAAAATCGTGTTCCAGACATGCTGAAAGTATGTGCAAATAGCATGTCTTTTATTTGGAAAGAAAGTCCGTAGGCTTTTGGTGTTCTGCAGAAATCCTACATTCCTGGCCAGTTTTTCTGTTAGCTAGATACCCAGATTAGGTAGTGACCCCAAAAGTGAGAGTAGACCTAAAAATTCTAAGGCAATAATTACAATGATGACAGAGTGTGGTTAATACATTCTAGAAAGTAGAACCAGGCAGAAGGGCCCCAAATGGCACTTTGTTAGTGATATCAATAGTGGTAGGGTGGTGTAGCTGGGAGAGCATGGGTTTTGGAGATCTAGATTTAAATCTGACCCCGGTTATGTTACATAACCTCCTGAACCTTGGTTTCCTCATGCATAAAGCAAGCTTAATGATACCCACCTATAAGAATGCTAGGAAGAATGAAAGCAATGCTGTAGGTAAAGTGTTTGGATACCGGATATTCAATGAGTGATAGCTATTATTTCCTTTGTGAGTTTATGCCACCACCGCTGTTGGAAGGTCAAAGTCTTAGACTCATCCATAATAGCTGCTTTTATAAGCAAGCGTGACTTTATTTTCAACAGTGCTAATTTATTGGCTACTGACACACTTGCAGTTCTTGATTTAATGTGTTGGGTTCTCTTGATTTGTGAACCTGGTTTCTATTTGTTAGAAGCTGGGAAATTTTAGACATTGCTCACAGATATAGGATTTCACGGACTAAATTTGCAAATGGAATGTTTCTTTCTACAGTTAAGTAACTATAGATTTTTTTCTTTTTTAAAGGGAAAGAAAAGGAAATTGTAAGAAGGGCTATTCTGAAAGCAAAAGAAATTGAGTCATATTTCAGAGTGGTTAAAGGATTTACTGTTCTATTCCAACTTAGAAGTTTTCTAAGAGTAAATTTAGTTCATTTTTCTTTTTCTTTTACAAATATTCAGTGGAAATCACATACATGACAATTCAAAGTATCAGGCTTCAGGATGTTCTCTGCACACTGAAGGACATTAGCAAAGACCTGTTTACCATCTTACATTTTCAGAGAGACACAATATTGCCAATTTAAGCCAACTGTTTTCCTTCAGGTCATATTTGTATTTTCTCATTGGAATCGCACAGCAGGGGAAAAGCCTCTACAGAAGTCCTCCCATGCAATTAATACCTGGAAACTTCAGAATTTTAACACTGAGGACTATAACTGCAAATAACCACAAATACCAGGAAATGTGCAGACACTCGCTGCACATCTGTCTACACATCGTGATTGCGGCATGAACACTTGTAAGCAGGCTAACTCCTCTGGTCATGTGATAATAAACCCAATATAAAGCTGGAGGGCCATTCTCGCTTTTTAAAAAAATGCTCTTTAAGAGTTATAAGAAAGGCATTTTTGCGTTAAATACATTTTGATTTAAACACATTTTAGAAAACAACAAGATAGGAATTGTCATTGATTATACAGTAGGAAGTGCAAAAGTAGAGACATTATTATTCCTAATTGTATGTCCCTGGGCAAGTTACTTCATTTAATTAAGACTTAGCTTCTTCAAGAGTAAAATGAGGAAATGATACTTTCTTAAGTGCCTGCGAAAATGAAATGAAATCATGTTTCTAAAGAGCTTATCTCAGCGCTAAATGTCCAACAATGGTAATTATGATGATTTTGGCCTGTAAGTTACATATTGGATTTTAGCATCACACATGTTAACTTGTGAATTTGTATAGTATACATAATTGCAGAAAGTTTGTGTTTGTTTGTTTGAAAACAGGCTAAGAATTTGGCTGGGCAAGCATTAGCCTGAAGGTATGTGTTGCCTTTTCTAACATACCTTACTTAAATGAAAGACTTTTAACTAAATCATGCTCTGTATGAGTCCACTTTCTAGAATTTATTACCACACTCTGGTGGCTATGGTAATCATTGCTCAGGGAATTTTAGCCTTAGGCTTACTTTTGGAGTCACTACCTAAGATAAGTATCTTAATTCAGTAAAACTGTCCAGGAATTTAGACATTTTCTTCAAGATACCAAAAAATTTAGGGACTTCCTTTGCAAATAGAAAGGAATGCTGTTTGTGTGTACCCTCAGCTTGCATGGGGCATTATTTTTATTTTAATCTTTGGATGCAGGACTTCTGTTTAAGCCAGAGTTGACGATTTTCATGTACTTTGCCAGTGAGCCCTATTTATTTGTTGTTTCCATTGGAATTGGATTTAGGATTATTTCTTGATTTTTTTTTTTCTCCTGTCTTTAAATTGGCTTTGTTTTGCAGAATCTTCTAATTTGGGGTCAGGATTTTGGAGAGATCTTGTGATACACATACTTCTGTTATAGAGATTAGTGAGCAGAGGTTTGATAAGAGTTAGTCATGGTGAACCGTCTGAGGTTACTGAATTGTTCAGACATCCAAGAGACCCACCAAACGCTGGCTCAAGATGTGTCTATTTGAATTCTCAAAAGCTCTCCAGAGACTGTTTCTGCTGTTTGTTTTCTCTCTCATGTCTTTGCCCATGTTTTCCTGTGATGCAACAGCCTCTTCGTTACTGATTGTGAGATTTCTTTGCATATTAAAGGTACTTCACAATCTATCATATGTGTTGCAGCTTTTTTTCTCAGTTTGTTATTTATCTTTTCATTTCGGTGGGCTTTTAACATAAAGTTCTTTTACATTTTTATATATAAAATCATTGAAGATTTTCCTTTACTGATGTCTTTTGCTGTTAGTTTTAGAAACACCTAATCCCATTTGAAATGATATAAAAATCACTGAAAGTGTTGGTGCAATGGGGAGACGTTATCAGAACTGTGGTTCAGTGAACTAGTCTGACACCATATTTGGGAGAGTTTGGAGTGGACTGATGTGGAATATGGAGATGGCTGAAGTTAATAATTTTGTTAAAAAATTATAAAGGTCTGAAGTAGGTAGTATTTCATGTATTATATTTCTTGACTTTGTTTTTTTCCCTCTGAGAAGAATTAATAAGACAATTTCTTAGAATTTATTGAACTTCTTCCTCTCTTCTTTCCTTTCCTATAAATATATAGATTGCATGTCCATTCCTAAATCTGCAGGCCATGGCTAGGTGTGCTGTGTATATCATCACCTGTCATACTTGCTACTAAAGCTTTGCTCCCACATTGACTGAAGGAAGGAAGTCAGCCTAGCCTCCAGGGCATCATTCCATCCCACCCAACCAGAGGATCACTTCTTTCGAATCTTCCAACAGATGCAGGGAATGAGAATATTGTGAAAAATAGAGGACAATAAAAATAATAATCTGAGAATGTTGTGTTTCTACACGTCCATATTAAAATAGTCAAGTAGAGGAATTAAAACATAAAGCAATACACTGTAGTAACAAGTATGTCTGTGCTACAATATCCAGTGCCTTTTCAAGCAGATGCAAAAGTAATGATTCTCCAAGTGGAATCCTCAGCCAACAGCATCAGCATCATTTTGGAACTTAGTAGAAATGTAAATTTTCAGACCCCAGCCTGGACCAACTGATAGACAACTCTGGGTAGGACCCAGGAATCTGTGTTTTAAAAAGTCCTCCAAGTGATTCTGATGCACATTCAAATTTGAGAACCACTGGACTGGATTAGACCTCATATCCAGGTCTCTGATGTTCAGTCACTCATTACTCAGTCATTGTTGTATGCCTACTGTGTGTTCAGTTCTACAAACACTACTCTAATGGAACTGGTTGTATGATAGATGCTCAAGCGATGAAGAAAGGATGTGGTTATGCATATTGCTTATCTAAGAAGTAATTTTGATTTTACTCTAGTTTCCTGGCTCTCATTGATTGTTTCTTTCAAGTCAAGACAAACGGTACTTATTGCAATTCTGTATGTCTTGTGCTGTGCTAACCACTGTAGAGAGTTCAAGCAATGACAAGACATAGCCTCTATCTTCAAGGATCTTACAATTTCACTGAGACCAATCAAACATGCAGGAAATAAACAGTGCCAGGTTAGAATATAGATTCAACTACTGAATTCAGTGATATCAATGTGGAGTATTGAGTTTCTTCTTTTACACCCTATTAGTCTTCAAATGACTCTTTTACCCAAACATTTTATCTTTGGAATAAAATTCACAAGTGCACAGAGTGTGAGGGAAATAAATGTCACCCCTCAATAGTGCACTTTTGGTATTAGATCCATCTATTATGATCTTTATTCCTGTGGTGGGGTAGATCTCCCCTGTTGCCCATTACCTTCTTTTTTGAGAGTCCTTAGGTTACCTTAGTTCCAAGTTTATTTGAACAAAACTTGTCTTATAACTTTTGAATTTGCATAGGAGAATGGGGTGTGAAATTGAGAAAATGTAAAAAATTTCAAAAGACGGAATAAGATGGTTTCTGAAAACTATAGACTGGAGAAATTGACTTTATTCTCATGCAAAACTCACAGCAACTGTATTAAATAAGTGAGTTGTAACTGCTTAAAGGGGGCAATGGCACAGAGCTGGCACACCTTATCCAAGAACAAGTAAAGAGGAAGAATTCTTTTTTTTTTCCCCCGAGAAACATCAGCTTTGTAGACTTGGAGGAAACTATAGACAAATTACTACCATTATGTGGATTTAGGCAGAATAGTCAACAAAGTATATCTGTTTGAATAAGTTGGAAAAATAATAGGCTACTGGTGGCTCCGTATACTCCACAAATCACTAAGCATGCAAGTCTAGAGGACTTTTTAAAGGGGTAGTGTCAGCCCAGATAGCGCTCTCTGATGCACTGCCTCAAAGACCTGTCCTCAGTCCTTTTCGATTTAACATTTCATTAGTGACTGGAATAAGGGCATAGAGGGACAGACTGTCAGGGCAATGACTGATGGCATAAGGGTCCAAAAAGTTCATGACAGGGTGGAATGATGACACAAACCTGACCACGTAAAGTTTAATGAAGGCACAGTTAGCAATCTTTGTGGTGGTTTCACATGCATGCACTCACACACGTGTGCCTCTGCAAGATTGCTAGCATGCAATCCATGGGTAACAGTAGCACATGTTAAAAAGCCTTACAGGTTGCAGATGACAATGAGCTATAATGGATTCAGCAACAGAATGATGCTGTTGGCCAACACTGATGTGATTGATAAAGGAACAGTGCCTGGAGGAAAGGTTGTAAAACCCCTCTGCAAGGTGGACTGGCAGATCCTGCAGGGGAATATTGTGTTCAGTTCTGGATGCCATGATTTGCAAGGGCACTGGGAAGAATCTCATCGTTTCTTCCTGATGCTGGAAGACTGAAATAAACACAACCCAAACTTCTAGAAATGTGTCCTGTTGCTGGAAGACTCTGAAATCAACACAACCCAAACTTCTAGAAATGCGTCCTGTTGCTGGAAGACTCTGAAATAAACACAACCCAAACTTCTAGAAACGCGTCCTGTTGCTGGAAGACTCTGAAATAAACACAACCCAAACTTCTAGAAACGCGTCCTGTTGCTGGAAGACTCTGAAATCAACACAACCCAAACTTCTAGAAATGCATCAATTCTAGCTTCATAGGATAGCAAAGAAAAGGAGTCGAAAAACTATTAAATAGCCACTGAAAAAACACTTTTGAGCATCTGAATAGCCATCATAGTGGAGCAAAATATAAAAATCCTGAGAAGAAGAAAGGCAGTGTTACTCTATGGCATTTCCTTAAAACACAAATGGGATACAATTTTCCCTGTAAAATAAAAGACAGCATTCCAAGGAACGTGACTTTGCAAAAGTAGTAGTGAGTTTCCCAGTAAAGTTGTTAGAGACTGAATTAAGTCTCCTCCTGCCAAGTTTCTCTGTTGAAGTCCTAACCCCCAGTACTCTCAGAATATGACTGAGTTTGGAGATAGGATCTTCAAAGAGGACAGACATTAAGTTAAAATCAGGTCCTTAGGGTGGGCTTTAATCTGGTGTGACTGGTGTCCTGATAGGAAGAGGAAATTTAGACATGGATGTGGACAGAGGGAAGGTGATGTGACCTCTCAAGGAGAAGACAGCCATCTACAAGCCGAGGAGAGAGGCCTGGGACAGAGGCTCCCTCCGTGGCCCTCAGGAGGAGCCGCCCCTGCTGACACCTCGATTGCAAACTTTGTGTCTCCGGAACTGTAAGAAAATAAATTTATGTTGTGTTAGCCCCCAGTCTGTGGTACTTTGTTACAGCAGCCCGAGTCAACTATGCTGAAGTTAAGTGAGGGCTGAAGAGGGTGGCTGTTGGACATCTCCAGCATTTGTCACTTGCTGTAAGGACTGCCCTGAGAGTCGTAAGTCCCCCCCCAACACTTTGAAACACCTTCCTAAGGTCCCTGTCACTCCTCTGCCTGCTTTCCCTCTCCTCCTGGTCTTCGGGAATCTGGATATGTCCCCGATTATTTGCACAGTTTCCATTCCACACAACTGAATTCTGGCTTCCACTTTAGTTCTAGTTATTTATTACAATGTTTAGTTTAGCCATGTAGAAGTTTTAAACTTTTATAAAGTCACATTTGTTTACCCTTTTTTCTTGTAACATTTTTGTGAAGGACAGAGTTTTCTACGCTTGGGTTTCAGGATTTCATTAGTGGCTAAAGGTGATTGGCAAAGGGAAAATACAGCAGATGGCGGGTCCTTGTGGGCTTGGCCTGCCTTTGGGAGGGGAAGAGATGTGGCTCTGCAGTGAGAAGTCAGCCAGCCTCACTGGGACTGCTGGAAAGAAAAACAGTGGGCTGGATGCTGAGAAGGAGTCTCTGCCTCCTGGCTGGGGGCATGAAACAACAGTGGCTGTTTGGCAGCAAAAAGCATGGCCTGAAGGAAGCTGCCTCGGGGCACATGCCAGCGTGCTGTTAATCAAGTTGTGGCTCATCACTTTTTCCCTGGCTGAGAATTCTCCTGAGCCTTTCCTGCCCGAGGGACCTTGACATCAGCAAAGACCCTTTTGGAGTTGAATGAAGACCCACGTGCAGAAACAGCAAAAATGCCAGTGAGATGGGGAACCTAGGAGTGTTGTTTAGTTTTTAACCAAATGCTCCTTAAATTCGGTGTATTTAGTTCTCACGATGTTTAGATTTCACCATTCAATTATGAATGAAGCCCATACCAAACTTGAAACAACTCAAGCCCCTCATTACCTATTCAGAAGTAGTTTTCTGCTGGGCAGGGAGGATCTTTTTCATAGCCTGCTGTGAAATGGACACACTTCTAGCTGTTTCTGTTTTGTTTATTTCAGTGTCTTTCGGAAGTATCAAATGCTCTGGGCACAATTCAGGGAATTGAGCTTATTAATTCTTTGAGTTCCCTCTCTAAGGGGACCCAAACAGATCTTTATGAAATAGATGAAATACATAGCAGAATAGCAGTAGCCAAAAGGATCAACAGATAAGACTGTCTGGTCATTCAAAAAGATGAAGAAAAATATGTGAAGTAGTGATGAAAAAAAAAACTGCAAGCATCTGCCTGGTCCGACTTCAAAAGCAGGTGAGGGTAGTTTAATTTTTTAAATTAAATTAAATTTAATTTTTACTTTTGTTTTATTTTATTTAAGTTCCAGGATATATGTGCAGAACGTGCAGGTTTGTTACATAGGTATACATGTGCCATGGTGGTTTGCTGCACTACTAACCCGTCATCTAGGTTTTAAGTCCCACATGCATTAGGTATTTGTCTTAATGCTCTCCCTCCCCTTACCCCTAACTCCCTAACAGGCCCTGGTGTGTGTTATTCCCCTCCCTGTGTACATGTGCTCTCATTGTTCAACTCCCACTTACAAGTGAGAAGATGTGGTGTTTGGTTTTCTGTTCCTGTGTTAGTTGGCTGTGGATGATGGCTTCCAGCTTCATCCATGTCCCTGCAAAGGACATGATCTCATTTTTTTATGGCAGCATAGTATTCCACAGTGTATATGTACCACATTTTCTTTATCCAGTCTATCACTGATGGGCATTTGGGTTGGTTCCATGTCTTTATTATTGTAAACAGTGCTGCAATAAACTTACGTGTGCATGTGTCTTTATAGTAGAATAATTTATATTCCTTTGAGTATATACCCAGTAATGGGATTGCTGGGTAAAATGGTATTTCTGGCTCTAGTTCCTTGAGGTATAGCCACACTGTCTTCCAAAATGGTTGAACTAATTTACATTCCTACCAACAGTGTAAAAGTGTTCCTATTTCTCCACAACCTCAACAGTATCTATTGTTTCTTGACTTTTTAATAATTGCCATTTTGACTGGCGTGAGATGGCATCTCATTGTGGTTTTGATTTGCATTTCTCTGATAATCAGTGATGTTGAGCTTTTTTTCATGTTTGTTGGCCACATAAATGCCTTCTTTTGAGAAGTGTCTGTTCATATCCTTTGCCCACTTTTTGATGGGGTTGATATTTTTCTTGTAAATTTAAGTTCTTTGTAAATTCTGGATATTAGACATTTGTCAGATGGGTAGATTACAAAAATTTTCTCCCATTCTGTGGGTGGCCTGTTGACTCTGATGCTAGTTTGTTTGTTTGTTTGTTTTTTTTTTTGCTGTGCAGAAGTTCCTTAGTTATAGTTAGATCCCATTTGTCAATTTTGGCTTTTGTTGCAATTACTTTTTGTGTTTTTGTCATGAAGTCTTTGTTCATGCCTGCATCCTTAATGGTATTGCCTAGGTTTTCTTCTAGGGTTTTTATGGTTTTGGCTTTTTTTTTAAATTTTGGATTTAAGTCTCTAATCCATCTTGAGTTAATTTTTGT
This sequence comes from Piliocolobus tephrosceles, assembly GCF_002776525.5. Lineage (NCBI taxonomy): Eukaryota > Metazoa > Chordata > Mammalia > Primates > Cercopithecidae > Piliocolobus > Piliocolobus tephrosceles. Next base: position 27,935,666 of record NC_045441.1, on the reverse strand, counting down.
ATAAGGTGTAAGGAAGGGGTCCAGTTTCAGTTTTCTGCATATGGCTAGTCAGTTTTCCCAGCATCATTTACTCAATAGGTGATCCTTTACCCCTTGCTTGTTTTTGTCAGATTTGTCAAAGATCAAATGGTTGTAGATGTGTGGTGTTATTTCTGAGGTCTCTGTTCTGTTCCATGGATCTGTATGTCTGTTTTGGTACCAGTATCATGCTGTTTTGGTTACTGTAGCCTTGTAATATAGTTTGAAGTCAGGTAGTGTGATACCTGCAGCTTTGTTGAGGATAGTTTAATTTGACACTGAATCCTATCCCATACTGTCAGCGACATTTCACAGATGGCAGCCTAGTAGCTGTATTGTAGAGATATCCATCAAGACACATACTTTTACTTAAGACTGGACTTAGGAAGGGAGCAATATATGTCACAGTGGTCTTGCAAACTAATTCAGGCCATGATTATATATGTTAAAGCAATAGATTTCCGGTTTCCCTTCTTTTTGGTTCAAGTAGTAGTCAGAAAAGAGATTGGTCTGAGGCAACTATACATTTAACCAAGTTTTTCTTTTATTATAGTAATATGGCCCATGTCTTCATTTGTTAAATGTGAGTTTCAAGTGATTTTTGTCTTATAGTGAAGGTAAATGCCAACAGGAAACCCGTGATGCTGATGGTACCATGGCCCAAAGTCTCAGACTTCATACAGGAATGCTGAATTCAGTCCAGGAAAAAAACGTGCATGTACACGTGAATTCATGTGTGTGTGTGTGTGTAAACACCCCTATTAAAATAATTAGGCATAAACACTAAAGAATACAATTTAAACAGGATTATTATTAGAGATTTTACTCTAATCGTTAACTCTTCTTAATTACTGCTTAATTTAACTCTTTTGTCTCATAGGCACAAAGAGATCTAGGCTTTCAAATATATTTTGGAATTAAAAGCTCTCCAGGCTGGACATATTGTTCTGATATCTCGGGGTTACAGAGCATGTTAATGTTAAAAACTCCTGTGGCTTAGAATAAATAAATGCACTGAGCTTTTATTAAGCAGTTAGACTCATTCATTCATTGGTTCGTTCAATCATACATTCAATGAGAGACATGGGCCAGGCACTGGGGAAACCACAGTGAACAAAACCAGGTGTAGAACCTATTGTCATAGAGCTAAGCATCCAGAGGGGAAAACACGTTAAGCTAATAATCACATATGTGAATGTAAGGTTACATCTGTTCCCCTCTGGGGTGGTACTGGCAGGAGGGTGGCCTCCCTGAGGATGAGTTCATGCCAATGAGGTGGGGAGGAAGGTTCCAGGCAGAGGAAACAACACCAGCACAGACTCCGCAGTGGGAGGGGGTCAGGAAACCTGGGGAAGGAGGCCTTGAGGCTGTGTTTAGGGATTTTGGCATTTATCCCAAGAGCTACAAGGGTGCAAAATGCTAAAATTTGCATTTTGAGAAGATCACTCTGGTTGCAGTGTGGAAAACAGATTGGATTCGAGGAAAGGAAGAGGAGAGAGGATGGTAGCTTATTGAAATGTTATACATGGTAAATGTGAGTATTAGGGATAAAATTAGACTAAGATGTTGTACCTTGTTCTCAAGGGTACTTAGTAGGGAAGGCAAAAATTAAGATTTAAAATTTGTTTGGTAGGGAAAGCAGATTAATTTTAGAGTTCTCGTAAATAATTAATTTTAGAGTTCCTGTAATTAATGGGCGTCTAATAATTCTTCTATTTTCTCTTGTTCCTACAAAAGATAAAAACCCAGAAAATGTACAGCAGGAATCTATGTAGCAAGACTGGGCTCCACTCTGAAATTATTAACTAGAACATTATAAGCTTAATAGATATCTCTAAGTTTCAATTTCCTTAAATATATGATGCGACTTTGCTCTCATTAAGCTATTACAGATGACATTTATGTGATAAATGTACTCCCATTAGTGTGCAAAGGTCTGATAATAGCACTAGCTCCTCATTAATTTCTGCTAAAGTGTGAAGGACTGATAATAGGGAAATGCAGCCTTACAGAGGCAAGTACCAATATCCCTCAGGTCTAGTCTAGTGTCTGTTACATGTTGTTGATATGAAATAAAACTGGGTTAGTTCTCTCAAGTTACTTGTTTTTTGAAAGAATATGTTTAATCATATATTAGAAGAAATTTCTAGTGGATGAATTTTAGACAGTTTGCTATGAAGGTTGTAGGAATCATTTTAAGTAGTATTGCTTTCTTGATATCAAGATATAACAACACACAGGACTACTCTATCTAAATATTAGTCTTGAGCTGCCACTTTTCTTTCCCATATCCAACTTCTTCTTTGGAGATGGAGTCTCACTTCTTCTCCTAGGCTGGAGTGCAATGGGGTGACCTCAGCTCACTGCAACCTCCGCCTCCCAGGTTCAAGCGATTCTCCTGCCTCAGCCTCCCCAGTAGCTGGGATTATAGGCATGTGCCACCACGCCAGGCTAATTTTTATATTTTTAGTAGAGACTGGGTTTCACCATGTTGGCCAGGTTGGTCTTGAACTCCTGACCTCAAGTGATCTCCCTGCCTCGGCCTCCCGAAGTGCTGGGATTACAGGTGTGAGCCTCCACACCTGGCCTCCCCATATCCAACTTCTTATTGTCACCCCACAATTCTCCCATGAGTCCCAAGAAAGCAATGAGACTGATTTTCGTGTGTTGCTTACAGAAGTCAGTCATGCACACCCCCTAGGTTTTCAATTTAGGAATCTGATAACTGTGGAAAAGACAATTTGTAGTAAATATTTTGAAAAAAGAAAGAGAAAGAGAAAGAGAAAGAAAGAGAGAGAGAGAAAGAAAGAAAGAAAAAGAAAGAAAGAAAGAAAGAAAGAAAGAAAGAAAGAAAGAAAGAAAGAAAGAAAGAAAGAAAGAGCAAGCATTTAAAACAATCTTGCTTAGGACTACCAGAAGGCAAACTAAGAAATGTAATTTTTTGACCCTAGAGTAGTTCATGGCATGACCCAAAGGTGAGAATCTATTCATAATCTGTTTCTCTGAACCCATGAAGTATTGTGGAATTCCTGTTTCACTCGCCAAATGAAACGACCATTCCCCCAGGACCTGCCCCTGATCTCAATGCAGAGCATCTTTCAACCTAAGTCCCAGGCCTGACTCTGAAATGTTCTCATGTTGTGGGCTCAGTCCAGCAAACATCCCATAAGAGTTCTTCCCTGGGGTCAAATACAAGTCAGTCTCGAGGTGGGAGGTGGAATGGCCCAGCCACCCTACACCCATCAGGCTGGATAAACATTAGCCACCCATGCTGGGAGTGGCACAGGTCCTGCCATCTCTTGGTGATCTGGCTTACCCAAGACTGGCCCATCCCTTTCTTGAGCTCTAGAATGAATCAGGATGCATTTGTGGACCTCAATGATACAGTAACTAGTGAAACAACATTTTAGTCCATGAAATTCAAAGGTAAGATGGACTCTGTTTTATAAAAACATCAACTGAGATAAATTTTATTTTGTACTTAGACACAGTTTGGCTCATTTGCTACTTCACAGCTCTTTCAGTCTAGATAGACAGAGGAAACAGTAGTGTGTTTTTGTTTTGCTTATCCAAGGTAACTCTTTTTATTTTTCCTTCTCCCCAGTGGATTGTGAAGTATTAGCTTGGCGCAAAAGTAATTGCGGTTTTTGCCATCAAAAAGTGATGACAAAAACGGCAATTACTTTTGCACCAACCTAATACTATTGTTAGACAAATGAATGCATCTTGTTAACAAATTGGCTGGAAAAACCTACTTCTAATTCCTCTGGCTGACCAGAAATTTCAAGTCAGAGTGAAAAATAGAGACAGCTGTTGCCATCATGGTTTCGGGTTTCTGAAGGGACCTTTCTCCCACAGCAAAATGATCTCACTAGACCTGATTCTCATAGTTTAAATAAAGGCACTACTCTATTTCCTTTTACTAATCAACTTAACTGGTTAATAGTTTTTACAACTAATAAATGCTATTAACAAATTGCCTCTCAATTTTGATACCAAAATGGTTTAACTTACTTTTTTTCCTTTTTCCCTTCCAAATTTTTTTATCCTTTGCTCCATTCTTGTGCTGGACCTCCCCATCCAGTCTTCCCTGATCATTCAGGCCAGGATGGTTTCATGCCTGTCAGTTTCCCCAGGGACAGTGCCATTTCACCTCACCTCACAGGGTTGTGGAAAAAGAGATGTCCTCGTTCATTGGGATGAGAAAGACACTGGACTTTAAAAACAAACCGTCACGGGTTTCCTTTTTGGGGTTGAGTTAAAATGTGAACTCGGTCTTCAGGTGCTGCTGATCTGATACCACATTTAGGTTTTATACAAAGCTGATCCAAAGACTTGGCCCATTCCACTCTCCCTTGTCACCGGGCCTCACACACAGTCCAGTGAACACGACACCCATCCTTAGGAGGAAGTGGGCCTGCTTCCCTCAGCTTATCACACTGTCTGAAGCGATAAATGGTTCTAGATAGATCCTAAAGGAAAGCCAAAGGAAGAGCCGGACAACAAAAAGGAATGAAGAAAGGAAAACAAATTCAAGGGGTGTAACGACGGGCCCCAAGTGGCCTTATTATATGAATAGACTGCAGATAACTACATCTTTCTACCGCAGCGCTTCATAAATTCTGTCATCTTGTTAGGATTGTCAGAAGCACACTGACCTCACTTCCTCCATTAACGAGCTCGCCCTATTTTGAGGGGAGATTCTTTACGAACACACAGCCCAGAAACACCTCATAAACAGCTTGTCAGCCTTGTAATTCTGGAAGTAACGAATTCCATGCCAAGGAGAGGGAGGGTGGCACCCCAGAAGACAGCTGACCCGCAGCAGAGAGGAGCCTGGCACAGTCGGGGCTGGGCAGAGGCAGGCGCACAGCTGGGCTTGTGAAGCGGCTAACAGCAAAGTTTAATCCCTGCTTACTGAGAAAGGTGTCAGAGCTAGGTTGGTGGCTTTTCACACAATCACCAGGTTCTTTTTATTTGCCTGGATGCTTTCTCTTTTTGGTAAATCAGAGGCGGCCAGAGCCCAAGCAAGATTGGGGGTTTGGAAGGGAGGTACGGAAAGGGCTCATTTGCCCACAGCCTACTCTGATGTTTTCTTTTTTGTTTTTGAGAGCCACTGCAAGACCCCAGCCATCCCTGCAGATCCCCAACCCGATTGTCTTCTTTCAGGCTAGATGAGGAAAACAGCTTTACATTCCCAGTGATCCAGGATGGATTAAATGGTCAAAAATTGCATTCCACTTCTATGAGACTGAGTTTTTGCTGAAGTCTCCAGTACAGTCATGAAAAGATTCTTGACTCTATAAAGGCAAGAAAAACTCCCCACGGTCAGCTTATGCACGGGGCAAGCTCCATAAAGTTGCTCTTGCTGACTAGCCTCAGTTTTAGTGTCTTGAGACAAACCGCATCAAATTATATATAAAAACAATGCATCCCAAATGCCAACGAAGACCTTCTCTCTTATTCCTAAGGTGTTTCCTCTCGCTCCCCAGCGAGCTACTTTTCACCCCTGTTGATTTATGCTCTGTTGGTGGACACAAAGGTGGACCGAGCACAAACTGTTTAGCGCTTGCATTGGTGCCTTGAACAGATAATGAAAACAGCTCAGTGGCCAGGACTCGCTGCCCTTTCTTTCCCATAATGATGGCACCAAAACCCTTCACAATGCACATGGTAATCAGAGCCCGTGGACAGGGAATGGATTCATCAAAATTCATTGGATGCATTTTGGGGAGGGTGGAGGTGGGGAGCAGAGAGGCAGACAGGAAGATGAGCTCGGGACTCACCCCCACTCTTGCAGATTTCACATCTAGCCCGGCGCCGGGTGGAAGGTGGGTAGGGTCATCAGTTATTTCCAGTTGCTATTTTGGTCAGCCACATAAAAAATATCCCTGACAATTCTGAATTGCATGTATAAACCATTTTATGGCTGTTGGTCTTGTTGCTCTCTCCTCTCCTTCTCAGTTTTTTTCCCCTTCTGAGTATCCCATATTTCCTCCTCTCTGCTATATCCAACATAAACATTTATCTTCTTAGACCATGTATTCAAAAAAAAAAAAAGGTAAAGGGAATAGTAAAAATACAGAGTCAAATGTGAGTGGCAGAGCTATAATTCTTTATGAAGTAGCAGGTAAGATTGATTGTCAAGGGTCAAAAGGCTAGGTCAAACTCCGCTCATTCGTCAGCTGAATGTCATTTTTGTTTTCCCTGTCACCAGATAGCTTTAAAAAAAAATTGCAACTCCTTCCTCATTATCTGGGACTTGGCTCCTTTTCTGCCATCCAGTATTAATGAAACCGTGCTTCAAGCCTGGCCCTCATCTTCTGAGGTTCTTCTTCATGTGCTGCCTCTCTCTCTAAAGCACTGCAGAGACAGCACTGTTTCAAAGGCCATATTCTCCTGCAGCCACATTGGGAAATTGCCACTAGAGTGAGAATGATTTGAAAACACACACGAGGTATAAACGTTTGAATGAACAAAAATGTAATTAAATCATAGCAGGTCTAAAGCTTGTGATCCAGTGTAATTGGATGGTGGCAATATCTTTGCATCTCATAAAGAGGAAAACAAAATGAGATGTAATATCTGGAAGCCATCTAAAATTATGTGTCATAAATAAAGAAAAAAAATTTTCCCTTATAATTATAGCAGGTCACAACAACATAATGCAAAACCTAAAATAATGCATTGGCATCTAACATGTCATCCGCAGGAGGTCAAATGTAGGTTAATGCTATCAAACAATCTCACCTTCAAAAGACTCATTTAATTAGCTCATGTTTAATTATTCTAAAATGCAAGACAGTGGTGATTAGTTAGATGGGAATTAATTTGTGAATTTTTAAGCACAGATTTGCCAAATGCTATACGTTATCAGCTAGGAGAGGTAACCCAAATTAATATCCACAGCCAGATAAAAGCTTCAAGTTTAAACCTTAAGCAATGATGCTGAGCTCCCTGTTTTGTAAACTTGTGCTTTCTTTTTTTCTGTCCTGTTTGCCTCTAAATATTAGTACAGAGACCTGGACCAAAGTGGCTTGATAAATCCAGATTAGAATTTTCTTTATAGTAGTGACATTATTTGAATCAATCGTCTAATCTTCTCCACGAGTACTTGCAATTTTCACTAGCCCACCTTACTCCTATTGGTTGGCAGCCGCATGGTGTGAGTGAAGTCTTTTATGAGCCGGGGAATTTTGCTTTATTTCTATTTCATAATCACAGGCCTGCAGTCCCTGAAGGGGGACAGGCAGTCACCACAGAAAGTCCTGCAGAGCATCTCAGGAGGTTGCAAGGAGAGGTTGTAGCTGGATTTGTAAGATCGACACATGGTCTGCTTCTTAAGGAGGAAAATATAAGGATGACAACAATAAAAAACCTTCAAGGAAATTCTCAGTTAATTTCAATTTACCTGGAAATGATAATTAACTTTGAATATAACATCTATTGATTTTGTAGCATGGCATGTTTAGTCCCTGAAAAATGGCGCTTGCAAAGCCATTCACCAGGTTCAGCTTTAAGAACTTGATTAAAAGGAATATAGCCTACCCATGTTTAGAATCGAGAATATCAGAGCACAAAGCTCAGAGAACAAATTCTGTACAGGGAGTGACTTGGTGGGGAGACTTGTCTAGGCAGCCCAGAGCTTTTAGCACTGTCCCAGGAAGCTACTCAAGCGAAAGGTGCAAGGGAGAGGTAGGCTGCAGCAACAAGAATGTTTCCGGTGAGATCTGGATTCTGAATGGCGATGGGTGGGGACAAGTGGCCCTGGGGAAGGAGCTGTGAAGAGCAATTCAGGAGACAGACTAATATGAAAGAGGACGTTGTCCAACCCAAAATATGAAATGGATTTTTAAAACTTGTATATCTGTGTGTACAAGAGAGGTGCTGACATAAACATGTTAAAAAATACTTTTCCTTAAGTCATATTTTTTTTTCTAACTTTGGATGGTGCTTTATTTTATCATTTCTAATTTTACATTTTGTCATCCTGAGTCTTATTCCTGTTCTTTGTAAATGTCACTGGGTGGTGAGAACTGAGGCCCGAGTCTGTGTGACTGAGTTGAGCTGGTCCAACAGCAACACTGCTCACACTACTGACAGCAACTGTGAGGAGGAACACAGTTCAGAGATGGCATAATAAGCCTCATGAGGATTGCCCCAAACTACAAATAATAATGGAAATGTAACATCTCTGACTGAAAATGACCTGTGTGCAGTACTGTGGGACTTGGGTATTTGTTTTAGTGGACTACCAAAACCAAGGCTAACTATTTTGAACCATAAATTCAGATTATTGGAGAAAACTGTTAAAAACTGACTGTATACATTTTCTTTTAAAACATCATTTTGATGTTGTTGAATGATCAACAGCTGCACTAGAATTTCAAACAATTGGGAACCAAATCACAGACAGACCTATTAGTGAAAGTTGATAGCTAGTATTTTTCACAATCGAATCAGAATGCTAAAAGACCCTGACAATTTTTAATGTGGGTATCAACTGAAAAAAAAAAAAGTGAAGTCCCGCTTTTAGATATAACAAAACAAAACAAAACTGTACAGCTGTTAAGATCAATAAAACTTGGCTTATGACATGAACAAAAGACGTCAGTTAATTATATAACCTAACAGTTTGACTTGAAAATAAATGGTCATGTGGTGGGTGGTTTCATAGCTAGAACGGAGTTCGTAGCAAGGCTGGACCATCCCTTCTGGGCCTTGCTGTCTAGTTTCCAGTGCTGGGACTGGAGTGGCCCCTCGTATATGTGGCCTGTTGGGTAATGCTGGGGCAAGAGGACCTGTGGCCAGGAAGAGCTGCCAGTGATGCCTTCCAGAGGCAGCTGGGAGGAAGAACCAATGAGGAGGGGTTCATGGGGGGCAAATGAGCAGAAAAGGACATGTGAGTGCTGCTCTAACATATTTCAAGATGTTCTCCTGAAAAGAAAGGATTATAGTTAGGTAGCTTCAGTTTAGGGGAAGATCAGGAACAATGTTTGGAGGTTGGAGAAAACTTACCGTTTTGGGCTCAGAATGAAATAAAGGCTTAATTTTTTATTCTAAGGATGGAGTGTGCTGTCTTGATAATCTTTGAACACCTCTTGGTGGGGCTGAATAGGCAGAGGCTGGAAGAGCACCTGGTATAGAAGGATGCTGAAATTGCGTGGGGGCTTGGAGTAGACGTCCTCCACAACTGTATGTAACTATCAGTTTCAGTGGCCAACACTGATTGAGCATCTTCTATGTGCCAGACACTCTGATTCAATGAAGTGCCTACTGGTGTTGTCAGCATCTACATGATATACTCATTCACTGTTTCTTTTTAATTATGTGGTCTCTACTAACCACAATTAGGGAATGGGTTGAAAACTATGATGACTATGGGTACTGTAGGACAGATGATTCACGATTTGCTTAAATGATAGGCTTGTAAGCCAATGGACCAGGTGGTTGTATCTCCAAAAGTCATTTCAATTTTTCACTTCATCAAGGTGTTCATGAAGAGAAGGCTGATATGTGAAGAAGAAAGCAGTGGTTTGCTGAATGTCTGCTATTTGTGAGTCACTATACTAGAAGCTCTATATTAGTTTATCCTTCTCTGTCCTATGAGATGAGCATGATTATGCCCCTGTGACAGCTGAGGATGCTGAGCTCAGAGAGGTGAGGTTATGTGCCATGTCACAGAGCTGAGAGGGGCAGAGGTGGGCTTTGAACTCAGGTCTGTCTTATTGCAAAGATGGTGGTCTTGACACTGCAGCTTATTGCCTCTGAGGATAAATAGTCCCCTGAATTGTTGACATTATCTCTCATAAAAGCTGAAGCTTGGATTATAATTGAAAGATTAAACAATTAAAAAGAAACATAATTCAAAAGCTTGGTCTTTAATTATTTTTTAGTGTTTAAAATGTACCTGCTCTTTGATCTTATTTAGGCAAATGGTGGTAATTGCTCAGAGCCAAGCCCCTTCCCATTTATTCTTTGCATGCCTTTGATGCCAGAATTTTCCAGTCAGCAATCTCCCCTACTGACAGTATACAGCTTCAGTCAATACACACAGGTGCCAGAAAGTCCCTCTGAGCATCTGTTATATACAGAGGGCATCAGTTATATACACCTGGGCTGGCTGCTGCGTGTACCCTCAAGACCAGTGGTTTTCAATTCATATGCCCAGAAATAACCTGACATTCTTGACAAAATGCAGGCTCTGATTTAGTGGGTCTTGGCTGGGGTCTGGGATTCTTCATTTCTAACCAGCTTCCAGGTGATCTTGGAGTAGCAAAGCACCTGGGAAGCAAAGAATAGCCCTGGACAGGTAAGATGATAGATCATTAGATGATTGACCCAAATGTTGTTTTCTGTGTGTGTCTCCTGGAATCTGAATGTGAAAGGCAAAATCAAACACAGTTAAGAGGGAATAGGCCCTGAATAGAAGAGAAGATAGAAAAATGGCATGCAGCTAACACTTACATAGTACTCTGCATACATGAACATATTTAATTTTCAAAACAACTCAGTGAGGTTGGTAGACGATGACTTTCCCCATTTTTTGATGAGAAGCTAAGGCCTGGAAGGGTGAATAATAGCTACTACTAACTAGAAATCTGGACGTTAGCTTTAAGGCATTGTGCATTAGAGGAGGTGTAACATGCAGGGAGAAGAATCCAGGGGAGGGAACCGGGACTTTGAGGTCTAAAAGTCGTATCACAGGCATGATCCTTGAGGGAACTATGATATTTAGTCTGGATTTAAAATTTATCTTCCTTAGCATTTTCTTCAGTTATTTGATGAACTGGTTTGAGGAAGGGAAAGTAGGTTTATTTTATGTTTATTTAAATAACTATTTGCAAACATTGTTTGTTGGGCTATTAATCTTGAGAGATGCTGTGTCAGTAAAAAGTGATGCTGTGGGCACAAGCAGGCTTTGTGCCTGTTCCTCATAGAGACTCACAGCATCCATTAGCCTATTAAAAGCTCTGAGAAGTCCCTGGGGAAGCAGGCTCACTTGACACCTTTTAAGTTAGGAATTTCATTCTTATTCGACCACAGACTCCCTCTCTCCTTTACAGAAAAAAAACATGATACCTCAAAAGGCTGGGCATAGTGGCTCATGCCTGTAATCTCAGCACTTTGGGAGGCTGAGGTAGGAGGATCCCTTGAGGCCAGGAGTTTGAGGCTGCAGTGAGCCAGGATCATACCACTGTACTCCAGTCTGGGAAACAGAGTGCTACCCTGTCTCTGATAATGATGATGATGATGATGATGATGATGATGATGATGATGACGACGACGATGATGATACCTTTTAACATTCTGTGAAACTAGTTTGCATCCTTGGGACACATTGGAAAATGCTGATGTCGACTGGCGTAATAGGACCAAGGAATGAAAGTTTCACATCAGGGAATGAGATTCTAGAGTAATATAAAGTACTTTCTAACAATCTGACCTGTCCAACATAAACTCTGCATCACCAGGAATGTTCAAGGAGAGGCTGGAAAACTGTGTTTGAGAGAAATGTGAGCAACATCTGGAAAGACACACCATTTACAGAACAGGCAGCTGGAACGTTTTACATTGTCTTGTTAATTCTGCCCCTTAATTTGACAGTAAGATTAAACCATGCTGTGGTTTCTAAAACAATGATATTAGGAAATAATGTTATATAAGTACTGTAGGTAGTTAAATTATTTTGAATTCACTGCTGAGCCAGGATGTTTTCTCCTTATAAACTGTATGTACCCCAGCCATCCTGCTACAGAAATACTTTTGTAATCCTTGGCCTGGTTGACAGCTCTAGAGTCTTTGAATCTATGTAATGTTGCCCCAAGCCCCATCTTGTTGGTAAGTGGGATAGCTGTGTGCCCACATAAATCATTATTTCAGAGGTTCTCTCCCCACTTCCCACTTCCCAGGTTAACTCTCTCACTTGCTCTCTGGTGCTAAAATTTAATAAAAGAAAAGCTGTTTGGTCAACAAGTAAAGATGAGGCTTTAAGTATAGATGCTGGTGGGAAGAGAAGCTCATGGACTCCTATTCACCCTGTCATTCACTAATTCACTCCATCAGTCAGCATTTATTGCGAATCAACGTGTGTCCTGTGCTGGGAATACAGAGCTACATGCTTCCTCCCTTCTGGGAATAAATGCTAAGATCATACGCAATCCTGAAAACAGGTTTAGATATGAGGATGGGGAGGAAGGCACCAGGAGTGGGAAGAAAGCAGAGGATCTGACAGATGGGGGAACACAGAGTTGCTTGGGATGCTATTGAGAAACTTCAGCGTCTCGTGTAAAGTCAAGGGCCAGTCTTTTTATGACATTTTATATAATTTTCAGATTTTTTTCCTCTATGGCTGATGGAAATACGTATTTTTTCAAAATCTAACTCACAGGATTTAAAACATAAGGTTTTGGTCCTTACCTGAGCAGTGTTTTAGTTTTACAAAATACTGAAATCCATACAATTGCCATGCAAGTTTTAGAAACAAGTAGCAATTGGATTCAGTACAAATATGTTTTAAAACAAGCTGGCAACTCTCCCTGTATTCCCAAATGGGAATTCCTGAACCATTGCTGCTGGCTATAGAAACAAACCACACATTCAAAGGGCCTTTTTGCTAGTGGGTGAATTGGGCAGAAAACTACGGGTGACTAATACATGAGGTACGATAGGCATGGTGGCCATACATCCTACAGGTTTTATGGGCAGTCTTGAAAAATACTCTGTCCCTTTGTCAGTCTGTGCATCATGCATGGAACCAACCGTGGCATCCGAGTTTTCAGAGGGAACTATCTGCAGTGAGGGTTATATTACAGGTGACAGAAGACGAGTTCCAATCCTTGCAGGACAGAAAGTCCAACAAATACAGTTGTGACAAATTAGAACAAAAAATTGTTGATTAGGAGTCTGAAGACCTGGGAATAAAATCCAGGATTTGTTGCTCTCTGGCCACGCCACTGGAACAGCCTAGGTTTCCTTCTCTGTAAGATGTGATGGTATCCCCTGGAGGGATGCACGCTGTGGGCTTGAGAGCTTCACGGCTCTTCATGACTGACCCAGGTACAGGGGAAGTGAAGTCTCCAGCCTTCTTGTGGACCCTATGGACCTTGCCTGTGAGAAGCAATGATGCCTAGACCCACCCAGACCATCCTTGTTGTTAGGGACTACAGATATTTGGGCATCTTATATGGTCAGAGGAGGAGGAAATAGTCCCTGAAATAATTAATATCATATTCTTACCAACCTTGACTGAATTTAACTTGAATTAGGAAGAAAAACCATTTCCTATTTCTTGAGTGGAATGGAAAAGCCCAAACCTGCTATGATTTTAATGCCAAACACATTAAAATACCAAACAGAAAGTATTTGAAAGCTAGTACAGAGAAAGAGATGTGTATTTCTCCAAAGGATATAGTGTCTTACTCCCACTCAGAAGGCAATATTACTATTTTAAAGAACAAAGATCAAATTAAATGTTCATGTGCTATCACCAAGTATGTCAGTATATTTATGAACAATTCAAAATTTGAACTATTTTCCAGACAGCTGGTCATATGTACATTAAAGTAGTTATAATAACCTGTCAGGAGAAATTTCCTCCAGCACATTCATTGGAGAAAATACGTGTAAGCATGGCAGCCTTTTCAAACCCCACCAAATCCCTTTATCTTGTGAACGGCTACTACCACGGCTACAAAATCCACAGAAAGCCAGAGCTCACAGGAGTTTATTATATGACCTCCTTGTAAATTTGCTCCCTACTGTGAAGCTACACACATGCATTTATACAGAAAAAGTTGCACTAGCCCAGCCTGAGATGTGTTAAATGGAATCAATCAGATCTCCAACATACAGACTAAGTATCTATCTTAATCATGTGTACATCAGAAAAATTTATCTTACTACCAGATCTCTTTCGCAAAGGGATTTCCAGCCTTCTCGAGACCATAGGATCTTGATAATACCCGAGAGGCTTGGTTTATGGTGTAGAGGAAAGGTTTGGCCTTGGAGGCAGAGAGTGAAATTTGCATCTTGGTTTTGTCATTTACTAGATGTGTGCTTAAGCAAATCACTTAAATGGTTTAAGCTTTTGCATCCTCTTGTATTATCTGTATCCTTTTGTATTATCTACAATGATTTAATAATGCATGTGTCACATTTTGGGAGAGTACAGGTGCTAAATTTTTAAAAAGTTAGAAAGGAAAATAAATTAAGTGTCTTTTGGCTGAGCTATCCAGAAGCAGTGTTTCTTTAACATGTTCATTTGGTAAAATCAGCAGATCTTGGGAATGAGTTAAATTAAAGTAAGCTTAAAAAGTCATGATTTGCTCAATAGCCAAAAAGTGGAAACAAGTGTTCATCAGCAGATGAATGGGTACAGAAAATGCTGTGTATACATACAATGGAATATTATTAGTCTTAAAAGGGAAATTGTGATACACACTACAACATGAATGAAACTTGAAGACATTACCCTAAATGAAATAAGCCAGTCACCAAAGGACAAGCACTGTATGATTAGATTTACATGAGATACCTAGAGTAATCAAATTCATAGAGATAGAAAGTAGAATGGTGGTTGTTAAGGGCTGGGGAGTTGGGGGAATGGGGAGTATTTTTTTAATGAGTACTGAGCTTGAGTTTGGGATGATGAAAAAGTTCTGGAGATGGACAGCAGTGATGGTTGCTTACCAATGTGAATGTCCGTAGCGCGACTGAAATATACACTTAAAAATTATTAGTAATTAGGAAAGCTTAAAAAATGAAGGGCATTCAAATTGGAAAGGAAGAAGTTAAATTGTCCCTATTTATGGATGACATAGTCTTACACATAAAAAACCTTCAAGACTCCACCAAAAATCCTTTAAAACTAATAAATGAATCCAGTAAAGTTGCAGCATACAAAATCAATATTCAAAAATCAGTAGTATTTCTAAATGCCAATGGTGAACTATCTGAAAAAGAAATCAGGAAAGCAATCCCGTTAACAATAGTTCCAAAAAAGAAGTTACCTAAGAATAAATTTGACCAAGGAGTTGAAAGAGTTCTACAATGAAAACTATTTAAGCACTGATGACAAACACTGAAGAGGATACACATAAATGGAAAGATACCCTGAGTTCATGGGTTGAAATTATTATTAAAATGTTCATATTACCCAAGTGATTTACAGATTCCATGCAATCCCTATTAAAATACCAATGACATTCTTTACAAAAGTAGAAAAACAATCTTAAAATTCATATAGAATCACAAAACAACCCAAACAGCCAAAGCAATTTTGTACAAAAAGAACAAAACTGGAAGCATCACATTACCTGACTCCAAAATATACTACAAGCCTATAGTAACCAAAACAGCATGGTACTTTTAGAAAAATAGACCCCAAGACCAATGGAATGAAATAGAGAACACAAAAATAAATCCATACACTTACAGCCAACTGATTTTTTATAAAGGTGCCAAGAACACATATTGGGAAAAGGACATTCTCTTCAATAAATAGTCTTGCAAAACTAGATATCCCCATGCAGAAAGATGAAACTAGACCCCCTATCTCTCAACACATATAAAAATCAATTCAAACTGGATTAAAGCCTTAAATGTAAAACCCCAAATAGAAGAAGACATAGAGGAAATGGTTCATGACATTGGTCTAGGCAAGGTTTTTTGGATAAGATCTTAAAAGCACAGGCAACAGAAATATATAAATAGATAGGACTATACCAACCTAAAGAGCTTCTGCACAGAAAAGGAAATAATCAACAGTGTGAAGAGACAACCTGTGGAATAGGAGAAAATATTTGTAAACTATGCATCCGACAAGGAGTTAACATGCAGAATATATAAGTGACTTGAACGACTCAATAGCAAAGCAACAAATACTCTGATTTTAAAAATGAATAAAATACCAAATAGACATTTCTTGGAAGACATACAAATGGCCAACCTGTATATGAAAAAATACTCAACATCACTAATCATCAGGAAAATGCAAATCAAAACCAAAATGAGATACCGCTTCACCCCAGTTAGAAAAAGTAATGAATGCTGATGATCAAGTGGAGAAAGGGGAACTTTTATACACTGTTGGTGTAAATGCAAATTAGTATAGTCATTTTGGAAAACAGTATGGGGTTTTTTCAAAAAATTAAAAATAGCACTACCATATGATCCAGCAACCCAAGTACTGGGTATATATCCAAGGGAAATGCAATCATTATGTTGAAGAGATGTCTGTACTACCATGTTTACTGCAGCACTATTCACAATAGTCAAGATATGGAATCAACCTAAGTGTCCATCAACTGGTGAATGAATAAAGAAAATGTGGTATATACACACAATGGAATATTAATTCTGCCATAAAAAGGATGAAATTCTGTCATCTGCAGTAACATGGATGAATCTGGAAGACATTATGTTAGGTAAAATAAACCAAACACAGAAAAACAAGTATAGCATGTTCTCACACATATGTGGGATCTAAAAAAGTTGATCTCATAGAAGTAGAAAGTAGAACAGTGGTTCCCAGAGGCTGGAGAGGAGAAGGAGGAGGAGGGATTAAGCGAGATTAGTCAACAGGTACTAAGTTACAGTTAGATAGGAGGAGTAAGTCCTGATATTCTATTGCACAGTAGGGTGACTATGGTTAACAATATTGTATTGTATATTCCAAAATAGCTAAAAGAGAGGCTTCTGAATATTCTTACGACAAAGAAATGATAAATGTATGAGGTGATGGGTATGCTAAATACCCTGATTTGACCATGATGCAATACACACATGTATCAAGACATCACACTGTACCCCACAAGTATATATGGTTATTATATATCAATCAAAAACAAAATTAAGAAATGGTAAATTTTATGTACATTTTACCAAAATAAAAGAAGAATATAAACATTAAAATGTCATGATTTCTAAGTGAACCTGTTTTCATATGTCTTGTATTCTCTGTTTATTTCCCCGGTATTTTCCATTCATAAACACTAAAACTTAAAAGATGCATTTATCTTGCAAAGTGTCCTTTGGTGCTACTCTAGGAGATTTTGCACCAGGGTGCTCTGGATTCTGACAAGATCATACATGTTTGGAAATTCACTAGTGTCTGCCAACTTGTGAGCATCACCACTTTTTAGGGAGTGCAAATGTAGGATCTGATGATTACTTTGTAGGCAGAAGATGTCTTCATTCATGTTTTATTCCCAGTGGTTCAGTTTAGTGAAATCCCAAAGCAATTGCTATGTTAACTTATTTTCTCTTGGTTGCATTATCTTATGCATTATCTTGGTCGCATTAGTTTTCTTCCTCCATTATGCTGTTCAATTATCTAGTGTGAAGCTTTCAGTAAAAGAACCCACCTATCCCACTTCACTGCCCTCCCTTAAATTACCTATGAGAAATGTATCAGATAACTAATTTCAGAAAGTAGTCATAATTATTTCCATTACCAACATGCAGCCGTAATTGCCTCTTCAGCAATTTTCAAAAGCAATAGAGAGGAGAGTAGGTTCCAGAGACATGGTCCGTTTGAATCTTTATCCTTGGCTTGTGTTACATGTAGTGGCATAGTTTAAGATTCTAGCATTCCTAGAAGGTCAGATGGGAATGTTCAGGAGAGAAGGAGGGAAAGGAAGCAGCATGGACTGTATTTCCTTGGTTGAGCACACACTTTGGGTCACCTGTTATAAATGTCCAGGTTGTGCCTGAGAGTGGAGTGGGCAAGCCATCTGCACACACCTTGGGGGAGCATGGGCTTAGCACATATGAAAACTTTGTATTTATTATGTGCCATGGGTTAAATTAAGTACTCCCAAAAAGATATGTCGAAGCCTTGAGTGTCTTTACAGGGATAATCACATTAAAATAAGGTCATGAGGGGAGTCCTTACCTAACATGAACTGATGTCCTAATAAAAGGGAAAATTTAGGCCGGGTACGGGGACACACATCTATAATCCCAGCACTTTGGGAGGCCAAGGCAGGCTAATCACGAAATCAGGAGCTCAAGACCACACTGGCCAACATAGTGAAACCTCATCTCTACTAAAAATACAAAAACTTATCTGGGCATCATGGCAGGTGCCTGTAATCCCAGCAACTCAGGAGGCTGAGGCAGGAGGATCACTTGCACCAGGGAGGCGGAGGTTGCAGTGAGCCGAGACCGCTCCACAGCACTCCAGCCCAGGCAACAAAGTGAAACTCCAACTCAAAATAATTAAATAAATAAAATAAAAGGTAAAATTTGGACACAAACACAGGCACACACAGGGGGAAGATAGCCACACGAAGATGGAGTACTGGAGTGATACAACGTACAAGCCAGGAAATGCCAAAGATTGCTGGCAAACCACTGAAAGTGAGAAAGAGGCAAGGAAGGCTTCCTTTACAGGTTTCAGAGGGAGTGTGGCCCTGTTGACACCTTGATTTCAGATTTCAACCTTCCAGAACTGTGAGATAATGAATTTCTTTTGCTTTAGGCCACCCAGTTTGTGGAACTCTGCTATGACAACCCTAGGAAAGCAATGTATTATTTCATTTCATTTCGTTTCCACCATCACCCCACGGGATGATGTTATTATTTTCTCCTGTTTTGCAGATACAGAAACTGAGGCTCAGAAAGGTATGGACTGAATCAAAATTCATACGAGCAGCATGGCAACCCCTAGGCAGATGCTGCTTAGGACATCTGGGAACGTTGGCAAGTGGCACCTATGTTGGGGCTTGGATCTCGAGTAGATGTTTGCTGGGTGCAGAAGGGAGTGCACTCTAGGGTGAGGTGAAGGAAGAGGATTGTGGGGATCAGAAGTTCTGAATGACTGGAGTATAGGATGGGTGGCAAAGAAGGGCATGAGGTGAGATTGGCAAGAGTGGCTGGAGCCGATTCTGAACGGCCATGCATGACACACCAGAGAGTCCAGAGAGACTAGGGCCAGGGCACACCTGGGAGAGTGGGCAGTCCTAATTCCAGTTAGAAACGACAGCTGGGATTAAGGCTGTAAAAGTCAGGTTAAGAACTGGAGGTGTGTTTGTATACTGTTTTGGAGACAGAATCTAGAATGTTGGAAGGAGGTGGTAATGAGGGAGAAGGACGTTTGAGTTCCAGTTCTCCAGCCTGAGGAACCTGTGGATGGTGATGGCTAAGAACGGCAATATGCAGGATGCCATGCAAAAAAATGCTTCTCAGCTGAGCCACATGCTGGTGGTGACAGACACACATTCCACTGTTCCTGCTTGTATGCTGGCGTGAAGGGCAGGCACAGACGCAGAGCTGCTGGCTATAGGGGCTTTCCTGAGGTGAGAAATACAAGAACTTCTCAGCTATCAGAAAGGAGAGCCCTTACACGGGGGTAGGACAAACAGGGGTGGATGACTAGATTGGGTCACCTCCCTGCACTCTACTTACAAGGAAGGTCTGGAAATCAGTTTCAGAATCTACTCAACACCCTTTGTTCTCTGCGTTCCACTATAAAGGGTAAATTGCCAAGCATCCTCATTACAGGGTGGGCTCTTTTCATGAAGAACAGAGTGGAAGAATATTGGCACCTGGCCACTTGGACTCTGTCTGATCCATGTGGAGAATGAGCAAAACCAGGTGCGCAAACTCCCCTTACCCGCGACACCACGCATAAGGTGACCATAAACAGGCTCAATGCCATTAATTTGTCTCCCGGGCCTGATATCCGGTGTCTGATCACCAGAAGTAAGTTCTTTCTGTAGCGGCTCCTATCTCAGGAGCTGTTCCGAAACGCCTTCTCTGCTTTTTCTCAGAGTTCTCCTTGCACTGTGGGGTCTAGAAGAGCTGCTTCTCTTCTGCGTCCCCCACCGTTTCCTTTCTTCCTTCTTTTCTCCTTCCCTCTCTCCCTCTCTCTCTCTTTCTTGCTTTCATTTGACAGAGTCTCACTTTGTCGCCAGGCTAGAGAGCAGTGGCCCCATCTCAGCTCACTGCAACCTCCGCCTCCCGGGTTCAAGCGATTCTCCTGATTCAGCTTCCCCAGTAGCTGGGACTACAGGCGCCCGCCACCAGGCCCAGGTAATTTTTGTGTTTTTAGTAGGGAGGGGGTTTCACCATGTTGGCCACAATGGTCTCGATCTATCGGCCTGCCTTGGCCTCCCGAAGTGCTGGGATTACAGGCGTGAGCCATCGTGCCCAGCCCCCACCTTTTTCTGTAGGGCAGCTTGGCTCCAACAGGTTTCCTAGGAAAATTTCCCCGTAACCACTTTGGTGGCCCAACCTCATGAAAGTTTGTGAAGGGAAAGTTAACCAAAACACCAATGTTTTCCCTTTCCCTGGGTGTTTCCCTGCTCAATTGATGATGACAAAGGATCTGAGATCCTAGACACTCTATACTTCCCCAGGGCTGAAATCAACGCACAGGTGCTTGGAGACTCCATAATACTTGCTTTTTGCTGAAACAGGAAACCAAATATTGCATGTTCTCACTTATAAGTGGGAGTTAACCCCTGGGTACACGTGGACATAAAGGTGGGAACAATGGATGCTGGGGACTCCAAAAGAAAGCAGGGAGAGAGGGGGTCAAGGGCTGGAAAACTTCCCACTGGGGACTCTGCTCACTATCTGGGTGTCAGGATCAATAGAAGCCCAACCTCAGCAGCATGCAAGATACCCATGTAACAAATCTGCAAATGTACCCCTTGAATCTAAAATTTAAACACAAATTTAAATTTAAAAGTGTGTTTTTCTGATTATGTTGATTTATTAGTGAGGTGATTCAAGAGCCAGATAGCTTCCTGTCTACCTTTATTTACTTGAAACTGTACTGGTTTTTTACATCTTAGCTATTGTTTTTATAACTGAAAGTTTCTCCCAAAGCACAATGCTGGGAGTTACGTTTTGAAAGAGAATTTTTTATACAACTGGTTCAAATCAAATGTTAGTGACCAAGAATAAATATTTTGGTAAGTAGTTTGAAGGTGAAATGAGAAGGTCACCAAATTCTTGAATGCAACTGTTAGTTTACATTACGTAAAATACATTTGTTGAAAATAAGCAAACAAGCTGCCATAGTCATGCGGTTATTATAAATCTTTTTTCAATATTTTTCTTTTTACTCTTTATAGTTTATTCCAAAAAGCATTTTAACTATGTAATCTTTTATTCATTTACATTTTTCATGGCTTTATCACTGTAATTTTGTTGCCAACATAGGCTTCTCTAAGGCAGTGCCTTTAACTTTTCTGAAGCAACTGAAGTGTTACATTGAGAAAGTAGGTGACAAATTGCAATCTACTGAGGTAAAGGGAGGAGGGAACTAGTTAGTACTCACTATTCCCCGATGACACTCTAAAAAACAACAACAACAACAACAACAACAAACCTCTAGTCTTACAGGCTTTTTCCAATTGTCCATTGACACCCTCTTTGTGCTTCAAGATCCAATGCAGGGGTACCATGTTATATTTAGTTGTCGGGTCTCCCCAGTCTCCTCTGGCCTGTGATAGTTTCTCAGTCTTTCTAGGTTTTTCATGACCTTAAAGTTCTGAGGAGTACTGGCCAGGTAACCTGTAGAATGCCCCTCCATCTAAGTTTTCCTGATGTTTTAATCTTGATTCAACGGGGTTATGAATTTTTGGAAAGAACACCACAGAGGCAAAGTGCCTGTCTCATCACATCCTATCAGAGTGTACATGACATCCACATGGCATCGCTGATGATGTTAACCTTCATCACTTGGTTAAGTCATGTTTTCTACGTTTGCTCGCTGTAGAGTATTTTTCCATTTTTACACTCTGTTCTTTGGAGGCAAGTCACAGAGTCTAGCCCATCCTGGAGGCAAGGGGGACAGTAGGGAAAGAGCAGAATTATGTTCCCCGTCCTGGAGGGCATGGAATAGCTCTGTATGTTATTTGAAATTCTTCCTTAAGAAAGATTTGAAATTCTTTTTTATTTTATTTTTTCTTATCTTTGACTTGTGTAAGTCTTCAGAATTTCTTGGCTAGTACCCTGCAAAATATCATGTTCTCACACTTTCTCCCATCATCTCCCATTCTTTCATTCCCTAAAATGTTTATAGTCTACATAAAGTTGTCTTTTCATCCTCATTATCAAGGAATTCTGGAAGGAGGGCAGTGGCTCTGACTTTGTCATTGTTTAACTAGAGTTGAGTTACTATTTGTTCAGTAAACATAATCTAAGTGCTAAGTCCTCTCCTACTTGTCATAGAAGAAAATAGTTGGGAAAAGAGCTATACTGTCACTAAATAAATCACCCTTATTATCCTTTCTGCTTAAAAATAGGTCTTCCTAAAATATATAATTAAGAATCCAAAAGTCCCACATTACCAAATTGACTCAGTTGGTATGAATTTAGCCAATTTTTGAGAAACTCAGTCTTTGGAAATTTAAGTTTCAAGAATGTTTGGTGCCATAATACTTAGGATATTTATTTTCAGGGACCTCCAAACTCAACAAAACATTTCTCCCCACTCCCAGAGTTGAGCTAAATAGGTGTTTTTGACTTTTTTCAGCTAACATTTATTTCTTGGGTTCCTACTACAGCTCTGTCCCTGAAAGCAGTCCTCGGATTCACTGAGGAATAAAATATTATGCTGGTCTCCAGGGGCTTCCTGGTTGGTAGGGAAGGAGGACAGAAAGGCCCCCTGGTCCGGAGGGAGAAGGCCAGATCAGGCTGACTGGGGAGACTCCAGCAGCTGAACTGTGATGGAAGTGGAGGAGGGATTAGCCTGGACTCTCTGTCTCTCTACAGTAGTGGGAGGATGATGAATCCACTAGTTCTTAATACATTTCTATTTGGTACTTATGACTCATCTCTAGCTGAGCAGCTACTAAGTGCTGTGTTTTCTTAAAAATCACTGAATGGTTTTCTCGCTATAATCCTGGGTTATTTCTGGACTTCCCTCTTAAGTTTTCTATGGAGCAACCATAATATTTAAATTTATCTCCAAATCTACCATCTAAATGTTTTTCCAAAGCACTAGCTTTTCTGTAATCTGATCTAACACCACCACCCCCGACCCCGCCCCCGCCCCCCCCACACACCAAATCCTCATCCTCTTCATAACCCTATGGATCCCATGGAACCCAGCCATTTGCTGGATCAGAAATAAAATCTCTAAATTTTTTCTTCCGCAGCAAATTGATTTTGCTGAAAATATTTCCATTTCCAGGATATTTTTTTAGTTAAAAAAGAAGAATAAAATAAATTGAATGACTGAACTGCTCCTGGATGTCTCACCCTCATATTACAGCAAATTATCCCTCCTGGCAGAGATAATGTTTGAAAATGAGCACATAGGCATGTTACTGACAGAAAGTTGTGGCACATCGAGCAGGTTTGCTCAGCCACGAGAGGGGAATTTTGCAAAGCTCACGCTCCTGGGATAATCTGCCGCTCCCCGTAGCTCACACAGCTGCCAGAGCCACTTCTGCTGGCACACGGCCAGGCCTGGGCATTCTATGATTCCTTGGCTCTAGGAGCTGCTCCCCGGTCACAAGGGTTTTTTGTTTTTGTTTTTGTTTTTGTTTTTGTTTTTTTTCACTGATTGAGCACAAGACAGTACCTGGGTTCCTTAATAAAACAAAACAAAATAAAACAAAGCCAAACTAGAACTTTTTCTCTTACTATGCCTTTAGGTCTATGGTCAGCAAACTTTTCTGTAAAGCACCCACACCATAAAGGTTTTAAGCTTTGTAGTTATCTAGTTCCTGTTGCTACTCACATTCAACTGAGCCCCTAAACAGCCAAACACAATATGTAAATGAATGAGCAACACTGGGTTCCAATAAAACTTTATCCAAGGACACTGAAATGTGAATTTCATACAGTTTATATGTCTCATGAGTGTTTTTCTCCTTTTGATTTTTTCCAACCATTTAAACATGTAAAAACCATTCTTAGCTCACGGGTATACAATAATAGGTGGAGGCCTGGATCTTGGGCTGCTGGTCGTGATTGGGCCACCTTTGATCTACATTGAGGGATACATTATCCAGCTGACCCCTGGCTGGAGAAGAGATTGCTCTGTACTCTGTGGGGTGTGTGAGGGCAAAGCTAACTGGACCAGGACTCTGACAGAGAATTCTAGAATCCTCAGGGAGGAAGGGATCTTGTAGCACACGGAAATAAAATACCCTTGTGAAGCCGGGGGAAGAAAATGAGCCTCCAAGTTACCAAGCTGAGTTGAAGTTATGTCACTAACTGGGGCTAGAATATTGGTGGTTTGATTCTCTAATCTAGGAGTGTTTCTATCCATCCATATTCTAGAGATATGTATGCTAATTGATAGAAAAATAAAGTTTGAGTGCACCGGGGGATTCCGCGACCCTCCAGGCCTCATAGTGACCAACAAAAATGAATGTTCCATTGCAGCTTGATTTCCTAGCACGACAAGATCCAGGTCTAGGCTGTGGAGGTGGTAAAAGTTCCACGTACACTTCATTACCTGCAAAGACTTGTGCACCCTCCCTTACCTTCCACTCTGCAGGAGAAGAGAAGTGAAAAGACTAAAAATAGCAATAACAATAATAACAGTTGCCATTTACTAAATCCATTTCCTCGAGGCAATATAGCACACGTGTTAAAAGCATGATGTCAGACATCAAACTGCCTGGATTCAAAAAGTCCCCTATTACATACTTCCTATGGCAAATCCTTTAACCTCTCTGTGCCTCAGTTTCCTCATCTGTAAAATAAAATTGTTCTAAAGATTCAGTCTGTATCTACAAAGTACCCATGGTGCTACTTCATGTGTTTGCTCCCTCATGTCATCCTCAGAATGACTCTTACAGGCAGGCATTATTAATCACGTGTCACATGTACGGATACCAAGCCTTGGGCATGTGACTTGTCAATGGTCTCCCCCACCAGCATTTGAAGCTAAGTCTGCTCAATTCTGTAACTGTGATGGTGCCCTGTCTCCCAAAGACAGGGAGAAATAAACAAGATCTACAGGGAAACACCCTCGAGTGCTCTTCTGTACACAGTTATGGGTCCTTTCTTAATGATTTTTGTTTTAACTACACGACTGATAAAACTTCTTCCTATTACTGAACAATATTGAGAGCTCGTCTTGACTTAGTCCTGATATTGAAATCTCAGCTTTGATGAGTCTGGAATGGGATGATGTGATTTTATTTTGTCTACTTTATCTTGGATGGACTTCACAATAGCAACAAACATACAGTTAATATGGCCCATGATAATATGACTCTCACCCTCTAATGTCACATTTTTCTATCCAAGCAGTACATAAAAGAGGGTTTCCCAAGCTCCTGGCTTGCACCAAGAACTGAACACAAAGCCCTAGCAGGCTGCATCCCTTCAACAGGCTCAGGGGGTGTTCACAGAGGACCTGCCAGGCAACCCAGTCCTGCCTGAAACTCTAAAAAAGAGGCACCTGGGAAGGCAGATTCTATGGCCTGAGTCTGTAGGAGCTAATGAAGAAAGAAACACTTATAGGGTGAGAAGACGCGTGGTAAATTAAAGGGAATAGCTTACCATTGACCATCCAGCTTGTCAGCTGGTGGAGGCCAAGATAGTCTTCCAGCCCTGCCACCCAGCTGACCATCTGTATCTGGCAGGGGTGTTGGGTATCTGGCAGGGCTGTCACAGGACTGAGGAGAGTCCCAGGCAGCATCCAAAGAGAATCAAGGCCTTTCTCCTGACCCCTTTACTAGGAGGAACTGTCCAGGAAGAGTCAACATCGTGCTGAAATGAGACAACACACACGCCAGGAGTGGCTGATGTGGCACCTGGCTCAAGGTGAAGGCTATCTGTGTGTGCCAGCCTGAAGCCTTCCTTCTCTCCCCTGGGGTCAGTGGTTCTCACCCACATCACACCCACACTATTTCTTTTTAACATATACTTCATAACACTCCCTTACTAGCCT
This sequence comes from Piliocolobus tephrosceles, assembly GCF_002776525.5. Classification (NCBI taxonomy): domain Eukaryota; kingdom Metazoa; phylum Chordata; class Mammalia; order Primates; family Cercopithecidae; genus Piliocolobus; species Piliocolobus tephrosceles. The sequence goes on along the minus strand of NC_045441.1, from coordinate 27,909,775 downwards.
GAGTTGAAACAATATAACCTACCTACACATATACTTTCTAAAAAAATCAATATAACCCCTCAACTATAACAAAAAAGAAATAAAAGGAAGCCAATTTATAATAAAATACCATGTATTTCCATCTGTAAATGCTCATGCATGGCTATGCTGAAAAATGTAGTGATGTAGTCTGATTTTTGATCCTTACAGACAGAGTCCTGTGAGGATTACAGCTATTAATCAGAGGGATCCAGGAGCATGGGATTAGCAACTTAAATACCCCTGGCACTTGATACTCCAGTTGAAGTGGAGACTTATTTAAAGCAGTGAAGACTCTCAGTCACTCTGGTGGCAAATCTGAACAAAACAAAGTTTAGCCCTCTTCTGATGTCAAGGGTAGTTGCCTTCCTGGAAAATGTAATGTGTATTAATTCGTTATAAAAAGATTGTTTGGATTTATATATAAAGTGGACTTAAGGTTCTCTGCTCAGATCATCATAGAAAGATTTTTCCGTGTGTTTGAATGTCTGGCAGGACAGTCAAGAGCCACGCTGTGTCTATCTTCACGTGCAAGGCTGGTCACATGTTAGCTTCTCTCTCCCTTACCTATTTTTCCTCGGAATACAAAGCGACAAAGGAGCTCTTTTTAAACACTGCCATTTGGAGTGCCCTGTAGACACTTCTGCTTGAGCAACTTAACAGCAGTTCTATCTCTCTGGTTAAAAAAAGCCACTGAAAGTCATCAAGCACCTTCCGCCTCAGTACTTTATGTACTGCCATCCTTCTGCTGGTGTAAGCCATCACCCTGACATGTTTTGTATGATCATCCCACAAGCACAGACACTCATAAAGATAACATCAGGCAGATCTAAACCGGCACCAATTAGTGTCCCTGCACTGAAATTCCAGCTTGGGTGGGTGCAGAACGGGCAATGTGATTTTATTTTATCTACTTTCCATTATCTTTGATGGACTTTAGAGCAGCAACAAAATCACAGTCAATCTGGGCACGTGACTGCATGACTTTCACACTCCGTTGCCACATCTCCCTATGCAGACGACACATAAAAACATGGTATATTATCTCAGAGCCTGAAATTGACAAAGTCACCAAAAGCAAATGCTTCTCTAGAATTAGTATATTTTAAGGAGAAGCTCGTCTGTGGGATTGCTGTGGGGTGCCTTCAGGATCAATCCCAGTAACCCCTTCTAGTCAAACTCTCCTCACAAGCAAGCTGTGTGTTACCCACCTTAGGAAAAGACTGACAGATAGACAAAGGGCTTGGGGAGGGTAAACCTCATCGTATGAATAAATTAAATACTGAAATTAAATTAAACTACGACATGAGGAACGAAGAGTGTCAGCAAACTAGCTAATTAGGGTTAACAGTGTGTGCTCAGTTAAACTTCAGAAATTTTAGTCAGGTGCAGTGGCCCACACCTGAACTCCCAGCTCTTCAGCAAGCTGAAGCGGGAGGATCCCTTGAGCCTAGGAGTTTGAGGCCAGACTGGGAAACATAGCAAGACCTTGTCTCTAAAAAAAATTTTTAAATATTTTTAAAATGTATGAAAAGTTAACAGCTAGTACTTATTAATTAAGTGTATTACTTTACAGAGGAATATCTTTTCCAAATCATGCAAATTATACAATGTCACCGGGATTCTCCCTATGTCAGGCTTGTCACAAATTGGCCCTATCCAGGATACGCAGTGACAGGCAACAGATGCCAGGCTCTCTGCTGCCTCCCTAGGGCCTGGCACATGCCTGGCTTAGAATATACACTCAATGAGTATTTATTGAATACAGAAAAGAATTAATTCCTGAACAGTTGAAAATAAGGGGTGCTTGAAGGATAAGAAAACTACAGAAAATGACACTTGTATATTTGAAGTGTATTTGTATATTTGAAGAATCCAAGAGCCCAATCCCATTTGCTTTTCCTGCAGTACAATTTTGTGGGTGTCTGTGTGTGTGTTCTCTTTCCTACTCCACAGCCTCCTCCCGTAGTGCTATTCACCCCTTATTTTTAACTTCCCTCCCCTTTGGTTTTCTAGACTTTTGTCATTTTCTTCTCCAGTTATGTTATTCAAACAAGCACACCATTCCTGGTGCCCACCAAAATAACTCTTGGTCATGTTAGTGATAAAATGCAAGGCAGCTTATATACAAAACATAGAATCTTCATTTCAAAATCACTACTCAGGGGAAGAGGTTGGTCAACAGGTACAAAGTTTCCACTACGTAGGAGGAATAAGTTCTGGTGTTCTATTGCCCAGTAGGGTGACTACGGTTAACGGGAAAGTATTGTGTATTACAAAATAGCTTGAATATTCTCACCACAAAGAAATGATAAATGCATGAGGTGATGAGTACGCTAACTGCCCTGATTTGACTATTATACAACATAGATATGTATCAAAATGTCAAATTGTACCCCATAAATATATGCATTCACAATGTGTCAATTAAAAAAAAAAAAGGCCAGGTGCGGTGGCTTATGCCTGTAATCTCATTGATTCAGGAGGCTGAAGCAGGAGGATTGCTGGAGTCCAGGAGGTCAAGGCTATGGTGAGCTATGATCACCCCATTGTGCCCCAGCCTGGGCAACACAGCAAACCCCCATTCCCCCTAAAAAAAAAAGAAAGAAAGAAGAACGAAAACAAATCACTACACAGGGAGATGCAAGGAACCAATCCCCGGGCTGGGTTGAGGGTGATTCCTGAAGGCTACGTAAACACTGCCAAGGAGCAGGACCTGAGCATTTTGCCCCTCTGTGATTTCCTGGGGAAACTGGCTCATTCAGGAGCTATTTGCTGATCAACTACTACATCCTTGTGGTGCAAAATGATGTTGATGTTGACCCTGAACCCTTCTTCCTGGTCAATGCAGACTTACATCTGATCCTGTTCACATGAATATCCTCCACCTCCAATAAAGTTATCTTTTTTTGGACACTTTTTAAGCATAAAAACTTTATTAAAGTCTCCTGTGACTCTTTGCCAAGGGAACTTCCCTGATGGGTCAGACAGAAACCCAGCTGGATTCCAATCCATGAAAAAGGTCTGGTGAATCAGTGTGTTCATGGGATGCTTCCCTCCCAGTGGGTGAGACACTTTGATACATCTGAAAACCTCCACTTCCGAGGAGAAGGCGGACCAGCCTTTCTCTTCCCATTATTATTGATATCTTAGCAATTAGAAAATGTACGGACTTTGAACACGAAGGGTTAAACAGACTTTAACTGATAAGGGAGAATTCATCCTGGAAACTCCTTGGAGACACTTGTAATTAATTTGATCTTCTTCAGTCATTAACTCAGACTCATAGTGAGTTGTCTGCACACCGCTCTATTAATTCACTGGAGATCACTTCCTGGGATTCATTTAGTTAAGCAGCACTGTAGGATTACATTTTAAAACCCTTAAAACTGGTTGTAATTGATGTCTGTTTATAGAAGCTTACTTTAATGGAGTCAAAGCGAGATGGAAATCTCTTCTGGCAGCCTGAGATGCTACCTTCCAGCATCAAACCCAGCTCTGGGGGTACCAGGTCGGGGAAAAAACTACGGCCGACTGAAATAAATTATTATTTTAATTTTGATAGTACATTCTAAAATGTGGAGTATTTCAATGGTAAAACTATGGATAACTTATTTGAAACCATATGCTCCTCTTGAAATGCACATGTAAACGTTTAAATGTATTAAGAAAAGTACCTACTTTCAAATGAGCCAAACATAAGTAGTAGTAATGTGGGTTAGGTGTGAGATTTGGGGAAGCTCTGGTTTTGTCTCTGAGGGAAGTTGGGGTGGAAGGACAGTAAAGATTTTTGTTAGACTTCCTGAAAGCCCATCTGGCTCCAGAAGCTGTGGTCAGGCAGGCTGGCTTTGGGTGGGTAGTCCTGTGCTAGGGGTATGGGCGAGCAGTTTAAACACCTTCACCTCATACCTGGGGGATCACACAGGCTTGGATTTCCTATCCCAAATTCAGAACCAGAGGGTCCCAGAGTTTTTACTAGGGTGTGTATGTGTTGGGGTCGGGGAGAGTATCTTTATTTTTCCTATAAAACAGAAAATTGAGAACTGCCTGAGGTATACATTGTGACCTTTTCTGTTTATTTCACCAGGCTGGCTTTTCTCTGCCTGGCCAGACTTTACCTTTCCTTCAAAGTTCACCTCAAGGCCTAACAATCTCCTTTAATAATCCTTCTCTGACCATGCCTGACAATAAGAGCAAATACTTTTTTGATGTGTAGACATTTGCAGTTTTTCCAACCAATTTTGGGTACTTTCTTGGATTTATTCTTTAGAACAATTCTTTATGGTATGTAGGGAGTATACATATTAGCCATCTCCACACACATATACATATGTGTATATACATCTACACACACATATATATATGCACATATATATGCATATTTGCATATATATCCTCTGAACACCTAAATTATATATTGAATATACTTATTTATTTACTGATTCATTCACCATTTGTTGAATACTTAGCCTGTGGCAGGTACTAAGCCAGGCACCAGGAGTATAGGCTTACACCACAGGAGGGGAGCCAGATGGAGAAATCACTGATGATCTCACATCTCATCAGATTTCGGTCTGTCAGGGGACTGAGTGGCCAGGTTTGGCATAATTATAGAGATGAATACAGTTTAGATACCAGCTGGGACTCTCATCATCCCAAACGATACACTCAGGAAATAATCGTGGGGGCCACAATCCCACTCCTGCAGGCAGAATGGTTTTCTCAGATCTTCATTATAACAGGGATTGATTCATCTAACCAGGCCATAACTCAGTAGGGCCCAGCTGGATGGCTGGGCGTCCAAGTGCTTTATTCTATCAGCACTTATTGAACGATGGGTCCACATTCTTACTTCCTTGCTCTCTGGTTTCCTTCACTAACAGCTGACACCAATAGAGCGCTTACTGTATGCCAGTAAGAGCTTTATGGACACCAAACCATTGAATGCTCCCACAGCTGAGGTGGGTGAATTGCGCATGCGGCCCAGGTAGGAAGTGGGGAAGATGGGCTTAGACCCTGGAAGTCAGCTCTAGGACCCATGGTCCTCACCACCATACTGAGAGGCCTGGACTTCCATTTTGATGTCTTAGGGGCCTTGGGACTGTCAAGAAGTACCTCCTAATGCCATGGAGCAGAAAATTAGCAAGTGGACATTGGAAGTCAGACTGAGGAGCTAGGAGAACTGAGAGAATTCAGGATAGGAAATGGCCACGCACACATCTTTATTCTATCAGCACTTATTGAAGGGCTTCCTCTGTAGTGCCAGGCACTGTTCTAGGCTCTGGAGGTACAATAGTGAAGTAAACACAGTCCCTGCCTTCAGGGAGGTCACATCTGGATATGGGCCATGGTGATAGGGGCTGGGGGAAAATAGACAATAAAAAATGCTGTTCTGCATTCTATCAGGTTGCAATAAGGGTATTAGAAAGATGAAGTGGGGTATGTGGCTCGTGTGTGTGTGTGTGTGCATGCACACGCTCATGCACGTGCATGTAATTATATGCATGTCCAGTAGGCTTCACAACTCAAAGGCCAATACAAATTATAATATCTTTTGACTTTTTCTATTTTTCTTTGTTCAGTACATTGTATCCAAAAGATAGCCAAATTATACAACCATGTGTATCTTAATTAAACAAAGACAAAATCCTCTGATCTCAAAAGGTCTAGTAAAGTTCGGATTAAAGGTACACCTTCAGGAATACATTCAGAATAAGATGCTAAAAGTAAAAAACCTTGATTACTATAGAAGGTGTGATTTAAACTTTTAAAAACGTGGGTCTACTATGTGTGATTAGATAAAATATTGAAAGGAGAAACACCAAAACATTATCAGTAGGTAAGTCTGAGTTATAAAACTCTGGGTGATTTCAAAACACATATTTTATTTTAATACTGAAAAGAGAAAAAAGAAAGTAACATTTTCCTTTTAGGATGTCACTAGGGACGATTAGGGATGATTCTAGTTTTCTTTTTAATACTTTTTTACATTTTTGAATTTTAAAACTGTGCATATGTGTCTTTATAATAATAAAAAGCACACAAAAGAGGTCTCTAAAAATGTGGACTGAATTTCTGGGGACAGCATGTGGTTTCACAACAAGAGGAAACAAATTGCCACAATCATCTTTAACGTGATCTTATATCAGATGAGCAGAACATGGTAACTTAGGAAACCCGTCTGTTTTCAGTCAAATAAAAGTGATGGGAAATGGTGATTTTCTGAGCAATAGCACTCTTGTTGTCAGAAGAGAAGGGAAAGGGAGCTGGGTACTATTCACAGAAAATGCACTGGGTAATTTTGTTAAGTATATGTTATAGGTTCCAATGCATTTTATGTTTTTTAAAAAAGTCCAACTCCATGATTCATGTTGGTTGGAGAAAAACAACAACAACGAACTTCAACTACGCTATAAATAAAATGCATACCACAAGCCCTGAAAGTAGAGACGCTTATTTTCTGATATGATAATTCTGTTCATTTTGAAGATAATAACTTTAAAGTTTCCCAGTGTGGTATTGATCAATATATTATTATGCTTTTCTTAAATATTAAAAAACCTAGTCATTTATAAAAAGGAGGAGCACAAAATTGCCCTACACAGTTGTTGCATGTTCAGCATTTGTAGAATGAAGAATTGAACAGTGATCCAATGTGGATTCCATCATTGAACTTTTACAAAATCAGGCTCTGAGAAAAAGAAAATGGATCTAAACCTGAGTTCCAGTAAGCATCTGTTGGGACTCGAGCTTGTCAGGATCTCTCCAGCCACCGTGACTATGGGTACAAGCTCACTGAAGCAGTTCAGATCCACCACTTATTCCTGTTTTGTAAGGCCGTCCTTTCCCCATGTTTGACAGTTGCCAGTTGGGTCTCTTCCTCTCGATGTCCCACCAAGGTCTCATAACAACCCGGTTTTCCTACTGCAAATAGGAACCTTATGAGCCACTGTTTCAGCACAATTATGTAACATATGAAGCTTATATTTGACTATAAACTGGTCTAAGGTGAAAGATTTTGAACATTTACAGATCTCACCAAACTGGCACCATTGAGCAACTTTTTTGTTCTTTCCAGACCCCTTTTCCAGTATTTCTCCACCCTTCCATATTGCTTTCCGCAGCAGCCAACTCAGAAAACACATCTCAAGCTCTCCCTCCCAGCTGATTCCCACAGGCCTAAAATCACGATGAGAGAAAATACTGAATGTGTTTTAGGTTTACTGGCTCATTTCCTACTCTGACTTCTTAAAGACATAAGTATTGGTGAATTTTCTGGTTAAACCAGAAAATATGCAACCTGCATAAACATGACAAAAATGAAAACTCATTTACCTGAACAACATAGTAGAAAACAAATCACAGAACTACAGAGATAAAAAAGGGCCCTAGGAATTTCCAGCTCCATTTTGCCATTCTTAGATGAGAAATGACAGCATGGTATAGTGTGGTCAGGTCCAAGTTCAAATCCCACCTCTGCCACTTATGAGCTGTGTTACCTTGAACAAGGTAGGTAAACATTCTGTGCCTGCTTTCTCATCTGTAAAACAGGGTTGATAATGGTTCCTACCTGAGGATTGTAGGGAAGATTCAATGAGATACTTAAAATAAATGGATGAGAACAATGCCTTATGAAAGTGAGAGCTAGAAAAGCTGATTCTTCACGATGGCCAAAAATGGAAAGTCAGTTTCAAGCAACTAGAGAAATCCACAGTATGACTTGGATATGTTCTAAGAGGCAACCATACTTTGACATACTTTACACTACATAACCATACAATGACATACTTTAATAAGGTGACCTAAGGAGTTAACAGAGAAGATGTGAGGGAGGAAGGAGGATTCAGGGAAACGCCTGGGTGTCGGGAGAAGAGCTGGCAGTGCAGGAAGAGCATCCCAGTGGAGTGGGTTCCCACAGGAGCAGGAGAGGCGGCCTGGCTGAGCCCTAGCAATTGTGGAATCAGTGGTCACAGAACCTTTGCCTAACTTTGTCTCTATGGCAGCTTTCATTATTGATGAAAGGAGGCAGGAGACAGATTTGTGGTGTGGGGGGTGTGTGTGTATGTGTTATGTACATGTGTGATGTATGTGTGTAGTGTGTATGTGTGATACATGTGCTGTGATATGTGTGTGATATGAATGGTGGTGGGTGTGGTGTGTGGTGTGCATGTGATGTAGGGTGTGTGTATGTGTGAGATGTGTATAATGTGATATGTATGTGTAGGTGGCATGTGTGGTGTGTGGTATGTGGTGCGGTATCTGTGTGTGCATTGTGTGTGTCTGTGGTATGTGTAATGTGATGTGTGTGTGTCATATATGTGTGTTTAAGTGTTGCGTGTGGTGTATGTGGTATGTGGCGTGGTGCCTGTGTGTGTGTGGTGTAGTATATGTGGTGTGCGGTATGTATGCTTGTGGTGTATGTGTGGTATCTGGTGTGTATGGTGTGCTATGTGCATGCATGTGATGTATGTGTGGTGTGTGGTGTCTATATTGTGTGTGTGTATGGTGTGTGTATGGTATGTGGTATGTGTGTGGAATGTGGTGTGATGTGTGTGCAGTATGGTGTGTGTGTGGCTTGTGTGTGGTATGGTGTGTATGTGTGTGGTACATATGTGTATGGGGTGTATGTGTGTGTTTCTGGTGTGTGGTGTCTGTGTGTGGTGTGTGTGTGTGTTGTATGTGTATAGAGTGTGTGGTGTGTGCATGGTATTGTGTGTGTGGTGTGAACATGGTATGGAGAACGTGTGTGGTGTGTGCATGGTTTGGAGTGTGTGTTGGGGGGTGTGTATTGCATGTGTACAGAGTGTGTGGTGTGTGCGTGGTATTGTGTGTGTGGTGTGAGCACAGTATGGAGAGTGTGTGTGTGGTGTGTGTATGTGTACAGAGTGTGTTTGTGTGGTATTGTGTGTGTGGTGTGAGCATGGTATAGAGTGTGCATGTGGTGTATTGTATGTGTATGGATTATGTAGTGTGTATGTGGTATCGTGTGTGTGGTGTGAGCATGGTATGGTGTGGTGTATGCTTGTGGTGACCGTGTGTGTGCATGTGCGTGTGTGGTGCATGTGCGTGTAGGACATGCAGACACACAGGGCTCCCATCCTCCAGTGTGCCACAGGCTCGAGGCTGCAGTCACACTTACAAGCCAGGCCCTGGGAGTGTGGGCTCTGTCTGTGTGATGCGTAGGAAAGCTGAGAGCTGGGGCAGGCTCCTGAACTGTGGGGAGCAGCGCACAGATTTCCCTAAGGAGCAGGGGAGACTGTTGGAGAGGAAGAGGAGGCCAGCAGAGAGAGAATCTGGAGCAGCCCAGGGAAGATGCTGAGATAGAAAGTTTTAGTGCATACACAAGTCTGCTCTTACCGCCCAGGAAAGCTAGGAATGCACAGGCCCCTATGTGTCCCTGTGCCGCTTGATCATCCTTTGACTCCAGGAGGGCAACACTGCCCTTGGAACGCGCTCAAGGAGGAATGTGACTCACAGAGCTCAGGGCTGGGTGTCCTGCTCTCTCTGCTTGTCGCTTGCCTCTTGACTTCCCGCACTCTTTGGACTCCTCAGTCATCTCCCTACTCAGGGCCCAACAGGCTATTTTGTTTTTCTCTCTCTTCAAGGGCAAATTATGGTTTGTGCATGTTTTAGGGGGATGATCTGTTCACAAAGGCCAGAAACATCTCAATACAAAGTCAGGCCAAATAACTTCCCCAGGATTACATCTGAGTAAACAGTTGGCTTAAAAAGTTGCCCACTGTTTTATTTTTTTCTCGATGGAGAACGACATTGAGATTGGAAAACAAAAATCAGCTGCCGCTTAAGTTTATAAAATGTATTGTGATGAAGGCAGAACTGGGCTCTTATCAATCTATAGTCTTTAAATGTGTTTGCTTAATGTGGCTTCCAGATAATCATCCGACTTTTGATAGAGTGATTACCAGGTAATGCTATCAAATAACAATCATGATTAAACAAGTTACATGAGCCCTCAGGCCCTGAAGCAATTTCTGTGAAGAATGAGTTTGTCCTTCAAATGGCATAATAAGAAAAAAATTAGGTGCAATTCACCCAGAACACTACGTTATACTGGGAGAAGTGTAATATGTTTACCCATTCCTAACAGTTACAAATGGCCTGCAATTAGCTTCCTTTCTTTTCAGCTTCTTTCCTTTCCATTTACCTTTGCATTCTTTGTCATGTGAAAATGAGCAAGGTGGTTTGTAGGTGCCACTGTGATTTTCTGCCCACCTGGACCACTTTACAATATCACAGATTCTGCCGTGCCCCCACCACCTTCTTCTTCTTCTCTCTCTTTTTTTTTTTTTTTTTTTTTTAACATCTAGAGTAAAAATACACAAAGCAGACAGAAAACAATTTGTGGCTATTGGTGAATTTTACACCTGAAATGTCAAAAAAGCTATTAAACATAATTTGAGCCCAGAAAGAAATTAGCAACCAACAATTGTGTTACCATAATAGAGGATCTCTCTGGAATGAAGCAACCAGGAAAAAGGTGGGTTGATTAATTTATCATATACAGGGTCTAGGCATAAGATTCTTAAATGTGAAACTTGTGGCTTATACCAGCTACCAATGAGGACAGAATAACGTGACACACACTATAAAACCAGTATGTGAAAATTCCTGGATAAGATCGCAGGCTCCAGAACACAGATTTAATATTTCTATTTTTCTCAGTAAATGTTTCCCAAAAGTAAAAGGTAGAGCTGCTGCCTTCAAATCTCTCAGAGTCCCGTATAGTGCTGTTGCCTCTAGGTATTTATTTTAATTTGGGAAACAAATAAATGAAAAAATAAAAATATGTAACTACTGTTTCTGTTGTTACAGTCATAACCAAGTCATCTACATGGTATTATCTGAAAGTTAATTCCACTACCCAAGGATGTGAGAGCTAAGAATTTGTGATGTATTTAATCTATGTTCAACCTCAATTTATACCACATTCTCCTCCCCAGGTAATCTTGCATCAGTAGGAAATGGGGGGAAACAGTGGTGGCCCTAACAATGTAGTTTCAAAAATGTATATGTAAATAGTATTAAGCACTGATATTTTCTTTTAAGGATTTTATGTTCCCTCTGCATAAAAGTTATAGATGTCTGAAAGCTTTGATATGCATGAAACACATCTACGGGGAGAAAAGTAGAATAAGTGTGGGAGTTCCATGCATGTATAAATTTCCCCCGTGTGTATCCTGCCTCAATGGGCACAAAAAACTTCAGAAGTGTGGGTTTTCTCGGTGGAATTTGTGATGTTGTATGTGATTTTGATTCAAATGCATAAGTATTATCTTTTTACTTCAGATGTTTTAGGCTTGGAGTTGTAGTTGAAAGCTCCATTCTAAGCCTAGTTCTCTTGCCTTCTTAGTTTTACTTTTTTCTTTGCAAGTATGTGTCTTCACAAAGCAGGGTGGGAACACATGGAGCTCGAGGTTGTGCCTTTCACACCCACCCTGAACTGGTTTGTGGGTGTATCATCCTACGGAGACACAACGTAGGCAGCTTAAAGGAGCTTTTGTTTCTAGATAACACACAATGATTTTCAGATGTGCTAACAGGAAAAGCAAAACCAATAGGAATAGGAATTTAAAAGTTTACTGTAACAAGAAGATATTTTTTTCCCTTCAAAAATGGAAAATTTTATCTAAGGCATATTAAGTAATTTGAAATTCTAACCAGGCTTTACAATGGCTAAATAATTTCTAGGTTTTTCAGAACTTACTACTCCTAACTCCAAGTGCATGTATTTCCCCAAAGTATTAGGAAGTATATTAGTCAGGATCCTAGAAAGTGGAAAGTCTCAAAGTCTCCACTTTTTCTTTCCCTTGGGTACCATGCTCCTTTGTATCTGCACTGTTTCCCAAAATATAAATGTATGCGGCTGGTGAGCTTAGCTTAGCTTGTGGCAATAAACAGATGCGACAAACCTTCCATTGGGAGGGTTGATGGGAGTTCCTCATAAGTGAGCTGATAAACTTTTAGGTATAGACGTGCTATGTAGTTAATAATAGACTCCTATGCGGTGTTAGTTTGCTATTTCTGTTATTAACAACACAAATTTGTGATCTTACATTTCTCGAAGTAAAAAACGCAAAATGGGTTTAAATGGGTTTTACTGGGCTAACATCAAGTGTCAGCTGGGCTGTGTTTCTTCCTGGAGGCTCTATGGGAGAATCCGTTTCCTTGCCCTTTTCAGCTTCTAGACTGCCCACGTTCTTTGGAAGGGGCTCTATTCATCCAACTTCAAAGCCAGCAGCAGCTGGGCCAGTCTTTCTACACTGGTTGACTCTGACCTGCTGCCATCATCACACCTTCTTTAATTAGGACTTTTTTCTGCCTCCTTCTGCTTTAAAGAACCTTTGTGATTACATTGAGTCCACTCTATAATCCTGGATAATCTCCCTACTTTAAGGTGAGCAGATTAGCAGCTTTATTTCCATTCACAACCTTAATTTTTCTTTGCCTTGTAACAACCTACTCACAGGTTCTGAAGGTTAGGATATAGACATCTTTAGCAAGGGGAGCATTATTCTTCCTGTTGCATGAAGAGGGAGTTTAATGAGGAATTCATTCCACTCTGATGTTCCCGACTCACCTCTTTCCCCCTAAAGAATTAGTACCGTCCCTCTTTTTCCCCCAGCCTGATGGGATCCGCTCTTGGGGATTTTGATACCCCAGTGTTCCTATGCTTATTGGCCTATGAGCATGTTGTCCTTTTGCCCCACCAGATTCCACCCTTCTTGTTCTAAGCACTCATTGAGAGCCTGCAGTGTGCAAGGTTGCATGCTTTATGAAAGGAAGTAGATACATACACATAACAAGGTGAGAGTAATGAAAGCTATGGAAGAGCAGAACGGCAGGGTTTAAAAAAAAAAAAAAAAAAAGCAGTGCACCAGACGATCTCAATGTGGAATACAGAAACATCTGGGGATTCAAGGAACCTACCTGGGAAAGGCAGAAATCATTCTCACACTTGTAACATTGTTGAATCCATCAACACATTGGTAAATGTACGAGACCCTATTCTTTACTGCTAGGTGATTTTTAATGTGGCCTCTGTGTGGAGCAAACTTCTAGGCAGGTGCTAGAGGCTAGAAAAGCAGAAGCTACAGTTGCTCACCTGGAGGAGCTCATGGCTGGAAATTTGAGAGGGGCAGTACTGCTTTTAAAGGGGATTTGAGAAGACAAATCCACATACACAGACTTTTAAAAATGAAGTCATCTGGAATCTCCCAGAAGGCCCTCAGCTTCAGACACACTGCCCTAAATCCCTTTCCTCACCCAGGCTCGTTACTGTCACTTCTAAAGTTAGATGGCTTATGATGACTTATTTGGCAACCGGTTAATCCAAACCAGGCATTCAGCTCACTTAATTTTTTAAAAACTTGAGTTAAAACCTTTATAGTTTCCAAAGTAGTTTGTATTCTGCTCCATTTCCTGAAATATTAAGACTGCAGTCATTTATTTTTAATACCCCAAACATTTATTGACCATCAAATACATGTCAGCTTCTTCATGTGACACCAGACACACAAAGATGAGAAAGGCATGCTTCTTTGTCCTGAGTTGTAACATGAAGAATAAAGCGTCTTCTTTCCATGAGGCATATGTAATAATTTAGTGGAGCGTATTCTCATCTACTCTGGGCAGGAATACTTTCATGATTTAAGTTTTCCTGTTTCAATCTTTTAATACCTCTAATCTAATAGCTGTGACCTTCTGATTCACCATGTATTATTCCCAATTAAAATAATTTTCACAACAGTAAATGTTTATCATTAAGAAGGCACTTGTATGATAAATCACACTAATTTTTTAAAGTGATCATTTGTTTAAAATCAAAGTCTCATTGTTTTAGGAATGTTTCAAACTAACTTTTCTATTTGTACATTCAATTATACTAAAAGGATATAGTCACACTCAAAGTTGTCTAGGATATATATATATATATATATATATATGATACATGTAAAAGGATATTCACACTCAAAGTTGTTTAGACATTTTACAAATCTACCCCTTTATTTACCTTCTCTTAGATTAATCTGTATTGTTTTTCTTGGGTTGCCAAATGACCTGGGTGAGTTTGGTAGAATCACAACAAGATTTGGAAACACTTGTGTTGTGTACGCAGCTGCTGAAGCCCTAAACTGGCCTACTTTCTTCAGCTCAAAATTAATCCTCTCTTAGAAGACATATGTGCTGTGGCTGAAATGCACGAGCAGGGCAGATCACATTTCTCTCTAAAATTTGAAATTAGGTACTGAGAGATCTTTTGTAACAGACACCGAAGCTGAAGTTACAGGAAAGAGCAAGAAAACAGATTGAGGATGGCCAAAATGGTATGGAAGCCAAAAATATAGGAGAAATTATGAAGGGTCAGAGTCCTACAGTTTGCTGAGGGGGGCAAGGGGTGAGATGCAGTGATAAGGAGCTTGCAGGTGCTGGAAGCATGACATTGGTTCCTGGTGGCTTCTCAAGGTTGGTTCCCTGGGACTCGATTGTTCTGCAGTGTCTTTAGATTCTCAGGAGATCCTCATTAATATTTATAATGGACATCCTCTTTCTTGAAGCAGCTTAAGTGGACCTCTGCTTCTCACACTAAAATCCAGACTAGCCTGGAAATGGGAGTGGGCCCATTCTACAAACCTTGACTCTTCCATTTTGTTTTTGGTACTGCAAGAGCTGCCCTCTTTTCTGAAGGGATGGTATTTTAATGGATATCAGGCTGTTGGGAATGTTTAAGCAAAGAAATAAGGAAGAGGCAAATCTCACTGTCATTGGCCTCCAAATTACTCAGTCTTCCAGCTTTTCTGAAAATATTTTTGAGCCTTTTTATATGCAAGGGTCTGTGCTGAGGGTCCAAATCCTCAGGGGTCTGTGGGGAGGGTTTGGGTAGGTTGCACAGAGTGAGAAAATTATGACACGAAGTAGCATGTGCAATGACAGAAGGAAGCAGAAATCAATGGACACTTTCCTTGTACTGATTTTCCAATGGCCCTTAAGTGTCCTGACTTTCAAATGGGCTTATGACAACTCCTTATAGTTGGTCAGGTATTGCATCGTAGGCGAGATAAAGTTTAGCAAATGAATAGGGATAAGCCCAGATACCAAGAGGCAGGATGTTGATAACGAACAAACTCTAACAGAAAAAAATAATGGTTTGGCTATCGCAAAGAAGTAGTAGCGTAATAGGAAACAAACTGTTAAATAACTTCATCAGAAGCTTAGCTGAGAAAGAAAATAGAAGTTTCTTTGCAGTGCCCCATTTTCAGTGGTTGCTCTAGGCATCACTGTGCCTCGTCTCCTCCCCGCTCTGTGCCCTCCTCTACCCTCTACCCAACCCTCCACTTTGCATGACACTGGGGTCTTCAGCTTCTCGATATTGTGACCTACATTACATGCTTCTCATTTAGGTGACGGGCAGCAGTGATCAGCTGTTGTTCCGGGGCTGGTAGCAATTTTGTAATTTCATTCCCTCATTAGAAGCTGTGTGTTTATTTATTAAAGCTGCACACTGCCCAAAGGCAATGTACAAAAAATACAGAAATACCAAAATTAAATAAAGGCTATTATTGCTGTTATTTTATAAAGCTTGTCTATCACAAGCCACCATGTGCATTTATAGGGTAGAGGCTGTGTTAACCAGGTGCTCCCCGGCACCTCACTCAACAAACTTTCTATTACCCTGCTTCTTGCTTCTGTCAGCACACAGGTCCTCTCTATTCCAGATTTTAGCATGAGGCAAAGAAGGCAGCAGATACATCTAAATTCCTGCAACTTTTTGGAATTCTCCACCCTCCTAACCACCCCTCCATGTAGCTCCTGGGAGCGGTTCTGCTGAACTCAATACCCCAGAGCAGCAGCTCAGGGACTGAACAAATAGCTCTGCCTCTGCATGAATTCTTTCCTCTGTACTGGATAAGGAATCATAGCAAGCCATGGAAGCATTCCTTCCTGCACTAATGTTCATGGCATGACCACTATGAGAGGTGTCTCTGAAGCTGGGAAGCCAGCAGAGTCCACACACAATCATGGCCGTGCTGGAGCTTACATTCTTTGGGGGCCAGGAGGTGGTACAGAAAATGGACAAATACTCAGGGAAATACATGGTCTATCACACAGTGTTAAGAGCTATAGCTAAAATAAAGCAGGGGCAGGGCATAAGGTGTGCCTGTGGGTTGGGAGTTTGGGGGTGCTGTTTTCTACATAGTGGTTCAAGGAGTTCTCACTGATAAGATGCCATGAGCGGACCTCCGGAGGGACTGAGCCAGCAAGCCATGTGCACATCCGAGGGAAAAGCATTCCAAGGGAAGGAACAGCAAGCACAAAGACTCTGAGCATGTGTGGCAGAAAAGCAGAGGCTGATAGGTTTCTCCAAACACAAATGTTCAAACTCTGCAAACAGGAAACTCATTTATAACTGGATGTTAAGGACGCTCTCCATAGGAGAGAAAGCTGCATGAACCCTTAAACATGCTTTGGGTTAATGCTTTTCATGTCACAGTGGCAAAGATGTCTCTATTTCAAGCTGTTGGTTAGATTTTCTTCAGATATTTTTCTAGTGTTGCTCAGGATTCCATGTGTGTGTGTGTTTGTGTGGTGACTCTGGACAGGCTGCAAAACTTATGGATCTAAACTTTGTAACTGGTTTGTAGGATTATCCCAATGTTTTTGGCATCCTCTTTGGCTCAGAAAGGGAGCCACACTCAAACAGAGGACAGGTAAATGGAGGACAGGAGGACCTCTTATCACTGGGGCAGATGCCAGTGATAAGAAGTCCTCCTGGAGCTCCAGGGACAGAGCTCCTGTCAACTCCTTCCTGTCAACTCCTTCAGTGTTCTTTCTCATGATGTGCTGATCTCTCCACAGAGACCCGAGGAGCATGAGAGAAACAACAGGGACAGCCACACACTCGAGGGATGTAGAGCTGGCCCTCACATTTCAGTTAGGAATTGAGCAGACAGGAATGATTTTTAGACACAGGGATGGATCAGAGGCAACAGGCACTGATGTGAACCACTGAAGATTCTGCTACCAGCCCTTTCATATCTTTGAATCCCTTTACTTTTCTCCCCTGGTTATCATCAAACTTCAGGGTAGGGGTTGTAAGGGTGGTCAAAGGAGGGAAAAAAATTTAAAAAGGGAGGAACTCTTCCTGCAACACCTCTGTGCCCATGCTGGGGGTCTGGTGGGCAGACTGTGGTGTCCAGTGCATGCAATCTTAGTGCATGTCCAAGGCCCCGGTGTCTTTGTGCAACATCTCCCAGGATGCTAGAGTTCAGACTGCATTTGCTACATGAGGAGAGGAGTCTCAGAAACGGGAGCTCAGCTAGGCTGGGGAGATGTCTTCTTATTTTTATTTTTTTTTACTTAACATTAAACACGCATGCATCCTTATGCTAAACAGTTGGCATTTGAGCCTATTTTAAAGGGAGGGGCCATCAAATAAAGCATTAACAAGAAAGCTTATTGCATTTTCTCCACAGATTTTTAGTTTCCTATAAAGAACAAACCAGGTCTTCCTCCTTCACACTCTGGCCTGGAGACCAAGCTCTTCTCCAAGCTTAGGCTCACAAGTGTCATTTTGTTCATTCTCTTTGGCCAAAACTCATTTCAGAGAACACTGCTCACTATAATAACTTGGGTTTTAAGTGGAAATATCTCCTGTGATGCCATCAACTGGAAATAAAAAGAATAATTTTCAAAACTCTCTTCAAACAGCAAGCAGCACAGACCAGGCTGATGACAAAAAGCAGGCAGCCTCTTCTGGAAAGGGGAAACATTAAAAGAATTAAAAATGATAGAGCCCATTTCTCTTTTCTGAGCACTGAAGAGATTCCAGATGAATGCAGGACCACTTAGCTTTAAAAATAAACCAAATTGTGTTTAGATTTACGTAAATGAATGTTGCCTATGTGTGAAGTTTAGACCCTTAATTAGACGCTGCGGAAGTTTGAAGTGTTTAATTTTGAGCCTAGCATCTTTCTTCCTCCAGGTTAGCAAGCCTCAAGGTGAATGCTATTATTGTTATTCCAAATGGAGACACAAAGCAAAAAAGTGAATGCATTTGCAGTTATTCATGATAGGAAGTTCCTGCTCGGCACCGTGATTTTTACTGAAAAGAAAATGTTGGTTGACTCTATCTGGCCAACAGGGATTTATTCTTTTATATAAAGATAATTTTTCCCTCAGGCCAATTCAACTTGATCTCGAGAATCCTTCATATCCTAATATGAATTAATTACATGAAATGGCCGCGGTGAATGTGACTGAGCAGAGTAGTGGTGGCTGAGCAATTCTGCCATCTGGGATTAAGGTGCTATCAGCCCCATGGGGGTAGGATTATACTCTCCTCTCTCGTTTCCACTGGCAAAATCTTGGAACAGAAGGATTGCACTTCAAACAGAACATTTTCTATCATAAAGAGATGAGATAAGGAACTATTAATGAATAAGGAGATCTCAAACAGGGCCAAAGTAGGTTAAATGGAAGGTGGCTATTAAGGAGGGTTTGTTTTCCTTGTACCTGTGTATCAATGAGCCACATCTTTAGATAAGGCTTTCTCAGCAGGATACCAGATCTTATCCAATGTTGTTACACACTATTTAGTCTCTAGGGCCAGCGACACAAAAGAAATGACATCCCCAACAGAACACACACAAAAACAACATGGAGAAAACCAGAGGCAGTGCAATGAGAGGGTTCGGGTGGACTGCACAGTCAAGATCACGGTCGCTGTTTTCCATAAAGCTGAGTTTTACCTGAAGTAGGTGCAGATGATAAGATGCATGCAAGTGAGTGGGTGTGTGTGGGTTGTAGGGGTTTTCTGAATAAGACGTGAAAATGCAGGAGAGAAGCAGAAAATAAAATTGCACGCAGGCTGCCAAGATGGAGCTGATATTTGTTTTCTCTGGCACTGCCGAGGCGGCCCTCTTCTCGATCCAGCTTTTGTCCTTCAGTGCTGCGAGAGCCCACGCTTTAATGCCTGCAGGTTGACCATGCATTGTTATTATACAGTCTTCATGTTCACATCATGTGTCATCTGACCAAAGGAGAGTCTACAAAGTGAAAGGCTCATGCAAAATTTATGCTTATATGGCTGTTTCAGTCAGTGGAAAAATCAATACTGCAGGCTTGATGCACAGAAATGACTGAGTACTCTCTGACTGACACTAAAAGCACCGGGAGATTGAGAGCTGCATTTGCTGTTCAAGGAATCGAGTGTATTAGAGCTCTTATAATAGTCTGCTCACCTTATATTAGCCTTTCCTTGGGATTATTTTTTGATAACAATTATGATTGTGGGGTTTAAGGCAATTACACTATTACAAAGAAAAAGCTGCTTTTTATGTCCTGTAAAGCTGTCATATATTTCACACCGCAACTGCCTTCCAATTATTTTGCTACAATGCACTTTGCAAGCAAAATGTCCTAACTGATATATATTAGTCCTTTATGTTTTATAAATAAAAATCAAAGGTGTAATGTAATCCTTCAAAAGGAGCTTCTCAGTTTCCCCAGACATGATCTGAGAAAGAGCAGAAACGTGGTGGGTGCTGTATGTTTTGAGAGAGATGCATTACAGCATCTGTGGTTCCCCTGGAAGGGTGCACATTCCAGGGGTGCTGCAGAGCTCAGGAGAGAGACGGGGCCTAACCCACGTTTAAAATGCTAACAGCATCTGTTAAGTGGAGAGTTAGGGAAGCATATAGTTGGCATTTAATGATGAAGCAGAAAAATAATCCTTAAAATTAATTCATTCTGAAAGGAACTCAAAGATATGTTGTGACAGCACATTAAGGAGTCAGCAACAATGCAGATAAGATTTCCTCTTAGTCTTCAAACCCTGTTGCAATGAAGATTTTATAGCCATGCTGGGGCCTAGATGTCAGGAGGCGTGGATGGGTGGAATATGGAGACCTGCATGGGGAACAAATATATACCAGGTAGAAAGAAAAAATTCATGGGCTAAAATGAGTCATCGTCACAGGGATCTGGCAGTTAAACTGTGGCCTGAAAAAGCTCCTTGGGGGTGAGCCATGAAAAAGCATGCTTGTGTGTTAATGTCCCAGGGGCAGTGTGAGAAATGCTATTGTTTCTGACCCTGAAAACCATCGAGCAAGATGGGCAAAGTCAGCTCAGTGGGGATAGGGACTAACTGGGTTAACCTGTCTCTACCACCCACGTGACACGTAACTAGTCTAGGATAACCGAGGCAAGTAGCTTAGTCTTTAAATTAATGGTATTAAGGTTGCTTTGTGTTCGCACTCCAACAGTAAACAACAGAATTGCCCAAAACTACTGGAAGCACAATGGTTATTCTGATGATAAGGATTTAAATATGGATGTGGCACATACTGTGGATGTATTTCACGAAAATTACCCACCTAAGAATTTTATCCATGCATGAATAGAGAAGATCCTTTGGGGATTAAGAATTCAATGCAGAAAGGATTTCCGTGATCTCTGGGCGCCCGCTGTAGTGGAGAGGCACAGACATCGGACACGCCCAGTAGCAGCCTCATGCAAGAGTTCTGTGACAGGCTGAGGAGGGGAAAGGTGATGGGGGCAGCAAGGATGCTTCTCTGGCCTTCCCTGAACACATCTCATCATTTCGATATACCTTTTATTATCTCCCTGGTCAGAATTCTTTCTTAAGTTATTTTGCTTGGCTTTGTTTTGTTTAATTAGGAAGACACCATTTTAGCAACTTTCCCTTTGTTGATGCTTTGTCTGAGAGTGAGCTCATTAGCCAGAAATGCTATCTTAATCCCATATCCTGTTAAATATCTTTATGGCACTTGAAATGTCAACAATCTCTCTTAATAAGTCAATATGTCCACTTCTCCACTTCTCCCAGAGTGGTAATGCCACTGTGTGTGTGTGTGTGTGTGTGTGTGTGTGTTTTTCCCTGGAAAAGAGAACAGTTACCGGGAGGTCTACCAAAATCAACACACTAAATCCTGTCTTTAATATTGGATGCATTTTGAGGCATTCACCTGGGATACATACTAAGAAATTAAAAGTACTTTATAATTTATTAGGAAAAGGATCCACCTCAGATTGTCAGGAAAGACCTACCTCTACCCAGAAAGAGCAATAGAAAATAAAGATTGTAGAGATGCTAAGAAAACTGCAGAAACTTCCAGGCTCTGACAGGGGTCCTACCTATTAGCTGCCCTGGAATATTGTGTTACAGTTGACCATCAACTTAAAAGCCTGTGACTTCTTGATTTGTTTGAAGTTAGTACTAGCCTGGGCGATAGGGTGACTTCTGGAATTCCTTCATTGTCTCTTATGAGAGTGGGATTGGCCATTAAATAGTAGCTGACGAGGACCCATATATCAATGAATGGGCTGATACCTCAGTAACTACGTTAGAGCAGAAAGAGCATTGGATTTGAGGTTCAGAGTCCTCAAGTTGAATCCTTCTCTGTCATTTATTAGCTGTATGACACTATGAAAACTTCTTGAGCCTCCTCTTTCTTTCTCTCTCTTTCTTTATTTTTCTTTCTTTCCTTCTTTTCTTTCTCCTTCCTTCCTTTTTTTTTCTTTCTTCTCTCTCTCTCTTTCCTTCTCCCTTTCTTTGTTTTTTCTTTGAGACAGAGTCTCACCCTGTCTCCCAGGCTGGAGTGCAGTGGTGAGATCTTGGCTCACTGTAACCTTCACCTACTGGGTTTAGGCTATTCTCATGTCTCAGCCTCCCGAGTAGCTGGGATCACAGATGTGTACCAGCATGCCTGGCTAATTTTTGTATTTTTAGTAGAGATGAGGTTTTGCCATGTTGACCAGTCTGGTCTTGAACTCTTGGCCTCAAGAAATCCACCCGCCTCAGCCTCCCAAAGTGCTGGGATTACAGGCATGACACACCATGCCTGGTTTTCATTTCTTTATCTGTAGAGTGAAAATAATAATCCTTAACCACAAATGGTTGTAAATTACATGGTAGTATTCAAGGAGGAAGCACCCAGCACAGAGCTTGGACCATCAGGAGCACTGAAGACTTGTTCATTATTTAATTTGTTTCTCAGTCAGAGTACTTACAGGCTAACAAAGCCACCCTGGAGGCAGAGGTTGCAGTGAGGCGAGATCGCGCCATTGCACTCAAGCTTGGGCAACAAGAGCAAAACTCCATCTCAAAAAAAGAAAAGAAAAGCCGCTCTGGATTTGGGGTGAACTAGATTGTGTCTCAAAACAGCAGAGAGAAGACTATCAATCTCTCTCTCTCTTTGACTAGAAACATTCGTAGACTAATTGGCTAAGGAAACACTGAGTGAAAAAAAAATGTCCTGGTTCATGAATGAGATTGTTAGGGCCCCAGTTTACGACTGCTATTACTGCTGGCAATTACACCATGGATGATGAAGACGGTGGTTATAGGTGATATTTATTAAACCATTGAGAGGAATTAGCTCATTCTCAGAGTCATCCCATCAATTTCATGGGATAGTTAGGTTGTTCTGTTATACCAATTTTGCATACAGGAGTCAAGGCTCACACAGGTTAGATAACTTGCCTAAGGTCAAAGGAGGGGTGGGGTTGACACCTGACGCCAGACACCTTGGCTTAACCACTTGGTCATATCTTCCACTAATGTTCCCTAAAAGTCACTTTCAGTAGGGGGTCAACTTAAACCATCTCAGTCTACACTGCGTCCTCTTTATTTTCTCTGTCCTGACACTGTTTTCCCCTTTGGTAGTACTAATCACAATTTGCAATTATGCGCTGTCTGTGCACATCTTTAGCTAAATGCCGGCCCTCCCAGCAGAATGTCCCCTCAGAAACCAGGCTTTCCTTGGTCTCCTCCCGTCGTCCCAGTGCCCATCACCATGCCTGGTACATAGGAGGGGCTCCGAACATATTTGCTGGTGGAAGTCAAACATGATTTCATAGATTATATTCCTAAAGGTTGACCGACATTTCTCCAATGAGACTTTAAAAGGTGCTAGCAGGTGACAGAAAAGCCTTGGGTTCACTTTCAACTTGGTTAACATCTTGTTTCTTTCTCTCTGAGCAGTTACCCCAAGACTCCCTGATATGTGGCTCCCTGAAATGGTCAGTGAGAGGAAAGCAAAGTAGCTAAATCATGAATAATATTTCAGTTTCTCATCTACATATCTAGTGCTTATCTCAGAATGCCATCTGGGCTTTGCTCCCATCACTATGCTTGTAGAAAAAGGGTTGGAAATAGTGGTGAGGACAGCAACAAAAGGTATCAGAACCATGATCATCTTGGTCAAATTATGTGGTCTTCTTTCTACTTTTTCAGGATTCTTTCCCCATTGATGCTCTCTATTGAATCTAGCTGGAACTATGTGCAGTCCCATGTACTATACACTGGAGACCTCTAAGGTTTTACTGTAGGTGATAACATGATTTCATGCAAAAACCAAGCTCCTCTTAGATGGAAAGAGACTTGCATTAGTGTTCAGTCCTAATCCAGCATGTAGAACTAATAGCCTTTCCAGCAAACTGAATGATGTGGCACAGACAGGAACCTCTTCTTAATAGGCTTAACAAGAATGTAAAAAGTTGATTAAAAAACCAAGTCATAAAAAAAGATTTTCTTTCTAACTGGTAGATATTGCTATCAAGACAACCTCTTGGGCTAATGATTCGGCTAGTATTTTCCCAGTGAGTCTAAATAATAAACAGAATGAAGGGACCCTAGGTGTAAAAGTGAAAGTTAGATAATCATATGTCATTTTCACTTTTCAGAATTCAGAACTAGAGGAGAACTGGGCAGTATTCATGAAAATTATACTTGGGTCATGTTTTACAAAGCAGTCTGCTCACTTTTGAATAAGTTAATTTGTTATTATCTTCCACTCAAGATCTTAATGCAGGGCCAGATATTTTCTCCAAGCAGGTTTAACCTTTAAAGATATTCATTTCTGTGATTTATAGACCCAAAGTAGACTTTAGTTTTGCTTGATGATAACTCACTCAACAAAATCCTTAACTTCGCTAAGTCATTACCTAAGCCCCACATTATTTCTGTGAAATACCTATAAGGTTATAGACTTTGGACATCTCCAGGATACCTTTTTTCATGGACTGCTGTGAAGTTCAGAGATATCTCATATCCCTCTGGAAATATTAAAGGCCATTTGGAGTATCTGTGGCTGTTACTGAATTCTTCTGGTTCATTAAAATGTATAATTTTTATAAACGATATTCTTTCAATGGAAGAATCATTTCTGGGTAAGGGGCAGCTGTGAAGTTAATGCCAAGGAAGAAGTGATGGCAAGTTTAGATCCTCTGAGTTGGCGATGGTGATTCTGTTCATGGTAAGTATAAATGGGAACCATGATTTTAACCCCTGGCTCAGAATTTGGACCCTCATGGGATAGATAACCATAGGCTACAATTTTTCTATATTAACATTACACAGCTTGTATGAAATGTGTGTGTGCGTGAGTGTACATACAGAAATGAATGATTAGTTGATGGAATTTCTTGGGATTTCATGATATTGTAATTTTAGGGAAAAAGAGCTACCAATAACTACCACCAGTAAGTTAATACCGGTTCCAGCTATTTCTCATACACTGATATATTTAATCCTCACAACAGCCCTAAGCATAAATATTCTTATGCCCGCTTTGTAGAAGAGGAAATTCAGTCTCAGAGAAAGAAATTCGTCATGGTCACACAGGCAATGAGTGGTATCCAGGCTCAGCTCTTGCCACAGAATCAGACCGTTTCCCACAGTGAACCTAACTGTAGTCATGAGATGTTTTTGCAGTGTGGGCATGGTTTGGGGGCAAAATGCTGTTTTCTGTCTTCCTTTTGTAAGCACTTTAAAATATGCCTATGCCTCAGAAAGACATCGCAATCTAAAGTTAATGACAGTACTTGACATTTATTCTAATGTCTCACGACAAAACTGTTTTTTTAAATATGAAGTTTTAATTGAATTTCTCTTTTTCTATTTTGTAGTCCCACTTCATCTGGAAATATAGTAAACCAACATTTTTCCCTTGAGAGAACCTGTCTCTAATCTTATAATGGACATTGCCAGTGAAAGATTGTCATTAATGGAAATTTATCAAATATGAATACCTTTTTGGTCAAAAAGCTTCCTCAAGTCTCCTCTCTCAATAAGCTTTAAGAACTTGAAGACAATGTTGTAGGTCTGCAACTGTCAATGACCTGTAAGACTTTCTAGCACTAAAAACAGGCCTGACACCTTTGCATAACCTCCCATCCTTTCACTGCCTACATACAAATCTTTGCTAGGGCACAGCAGCAAACACCTGCTTCAAAGTCAGTACTTAGTTTAAAAAAATTGGCAAATTCTCAGTTTTCCAACTGACTGAGAGACAAATCAGATAGATTCTGGGGACTTCATTTCTAAGGATTAGTGTACTATCCTAACAGAGCTGAGTTTTCACACCCTTACAATATAAAACCTCTAAAACTGTGTTCATTTTGATCTAGTAGCATGAATTGTCTTGGTTCCTAGAATAAATTATTGATAACTATAATTAGCACCTCTTATCTCTTCTTGGAGAACTCAGTAAAATAACTCTTCTAGAGCTGAGCCAAGAAATAAGGATTAAAGAGCTTTTTGTTATACTTTTCCTTTGTTTGCTCTCATCCTTCTGGTTCTGTAGAAGTGGTTTCAAAGGTGAGTGCTCTTGTACCCTGGCAGGGTATAACTGTTCCCAAGCAATGAGGTTGGGTCTTCTATTGGTGAATGGAGTGGAAATAGCTTGCATCCAGCTAAGTGAAGAAATGGCTCAATTATGCCCTGGTTAAGGGGTGGAGGGGGTGCAGGGGAGGTGAGTCCCCAAAGTAGCCTGTATTTAGTGGTCCTCACCTTTCCATCACTGGGAGGACAGTTTAGAAAAAGAACCACAGGAAATGGATAATGAACCCTATAGTCTGCTACTTTTGGGGACCACCACTCTTGATCCAGTTGGAAAATAAGGAAGAATACTACCATTTTATTATTGTTCAAATAATATAATATGTGCTATGTGTTATTGAGAAGAGTTACATTTAGTGTCTTTGTCAAAC
Source organism: Piliocolobus tephrosceles (assembly GCF_002776525.5). Lineage (NCBI taxonomy): Eukaryota > Metazoa > Chordata > Mammalia > Primates > Cercopithecidae > Piliocolobus > Piliocolobus tephrosceles. Next base: position 27,883,726 of record NC_045441.1, on the reverse strand, counting down.
CAGTTTTGATTCTAAGAAACAGAATGATGAAATAGGTATGCTTGGTGATTTCTTATAGTTTTAAAATTCATTTAATTCAACAAACATTAATGGAGGTACTTCTATGAGGGCAGTATTGTGTAGTGGTTACAGACTTCAAATCCTCCAGATGTCACTTACTCTTAATAGCTGTATGATCTTAAGTGAGTGATTTTCTTCTCTATACTTCAGTTTCTCATATGAAGGGTAGAGGAGAGAACTAGAACCTGATGGAAGTGGTGTGAAGATTAAGTTACTTCATACCTGTAACTGTGTATACGTGTGCCTGCATGTATCTAGTAAATCATACATGGCAGTAATTATTATTTTCAGTTTACTGGCAGGCACAGTGCAAGGTGTTTTCTATGTTCAGTGTCTATTTGTTAGAACAAATATGCTATGTAATTATGGGTATACTACTCTTCTCATCCCTTCAGACTTCGTTTATGCAGTAGCTTCCTATCTGATTTTCATAACAAGACCCTAATTCCAGCTCAAGTTTGTCTTTCTAAAGCTTTGATTTTACCATATTATGAACCAAAAAGGAAAAAAAAAGCCTTTCTTTTTAGACACTTTACTGAAAAAGATACATAGTAGACAAATAAGTACAAGAAAGATGATCAACATTATTAGTCATTAGAGAAATGAAAGTTAAAACCACTACTTTTTAGTAGCTTAGTAGCTTTAGTAGCTTAGTGGAATGGCTAAAGACAAGAAAAAAAAAAAAAAAAAAAAGCAAAACAAAAACTGACAACATCAAGTGCTGACAGGGCTGACAGGATGTGGAGGAACTGGAATGCTCATACCCTGCAGTTGGGATTACAAAGCAGCACAACCACTTTTGAAAGCTGTTTGGCAGTTAACATACACTTACCATACAACCCAGGAATTCCACTCCTAAGTATTTATTCAAATTAAATAAAAATTTATGTTCACAGAAAAACCTATAGGCAAACATTTACAGTGGCTTTATCATTGCCCAAAAAACAAAAACAAAAGGAAACCATCCAAATATCCTTCAACGGGTAAATGGAAAAACAAACTGTGGTATACCCATGAGATGAAACCTTACTCACAGAAAAAGGAACTAATTACTGTTGTATATATAACATGGATGAATCTCAAATGTGTATTTTAAGGGAAAGGAGCTAGACTCAAAAGTCTACATATGACACTCAGAAGGCGGCAAAACTATGGAGACAGAAAACAGATCAGTGGTTGCTGAAGGCTGGTGGTCAAGGAAGAGTTAATTACAAAAGGGATGAGAAAATATTTGAGGAATTTGTCTCTACCTTGTATCACAGTTATACCAACTGTTTGTGTTTGTCAAAACTCATGGAACTGTATACTGAAAAGAGTGGAATTTGCTTTATGTAAAGTATAGCTCAATACATTTAACTAAAAAAATACTTCCCATTACCAATAGAATAAGGCCTAGTCAGTAAGCCAAGTTGTAAAAATTTATTTTTTTATTTTTGATCCTTAATAACTGTCCCCTATTGCCCTGTCCTCTCTTCATTCAGTGTCTCTCTTCCCACGAATACAGGTTATATGTGTTTCTACTTCCCTACATTGGATCAAACTCTCCCCACAAATGAAATGCCTTCACCAGCTCTTCACCCATATCCAGACCATCCAAGTTCAGGCCTGTGCCACTATCCCAGTGACACCTTCCTCCCCACACCAGCCCACAGTGACATCTTCAGAAAATCCCCCTGTCACTTAATTTTTGGATCACCCATTTGACATTTTCACATTTGACTTTTTATCTTGATGCCATTTGTTTCTATATTCATTCATTCATTCATTTATTTATTGAACAGCTATTTATTAAACAGACATTTAAATCTGGAGCAATCACTATCCATTGATTATGTAAATCTATTCCTCTGCCTCCTTCTTTCTAGGAAAACCCTGATTTTGATCAGGGAACATACCCATTTCTCCTAAACTATCTAAGACAATTATGTATCCCAGACCTCTTGCCAGGAACAGGTTAAGAGTACACATGCGACCTAATTCCAGCCAATAAGAAGTGATAAGTCTCTGAGGTCTTGGGGGAAAGCGAGGAAGGTTACATGACGCTTGCAAATGCAGCAGCTGCTTGGCAACCACAAGGTGAGTCAGTTGCAAGAAAGTTAACATGCCTAAGATGGTGGGCAGAGCAAGGAAGAAACCTGGGTCTTTAGTGACACTGTTGAGCCAATAAAGATGCCAATAAATAAACCAATAAAGATGCTGTCTCCCTTTTGAATTCTTAATATATGAGATGAGACATTTTCCCTGTAAATAATTTTGAGCTGTGATTTTCTGTATGGCTGAAAATATCATATCTTTTACTTGCAAGAGTCATTAAATAACATAAACTTCATTAGTATTTATTTATCAAAGAAACTATTGCTGTCTCAGTAATAGATCTATTATTAAAATAGTCAGTCGTTTATGCAGCAATACTTTTTTAGTACCTACTTTGTGCCAGGTGTTATTTTAGATACTGGGGATGCCACAGTAAACAAGACAGGGTTGTATTTTAAATCAATCAGTATTTTGTAAAGCTTCTCATTCTGTGGATACCTCTGGTCTTATGTAGGAGTTTGAGTTGATTGGTAGGAACTGGTTTCTGGCCTTTCAAAATTGGGGCAGTTAGAATTCACAGAATTGAGAGGCATATTAGAAATCAACTTTCCATTTTTAAGGCCCCTTCAATTTACAAATGAGGAAACTGAAGCACAAAGGGATTCTGTGGTTTGTCTAAGGTCACCCAGCAAATAGTGGCAGATGCAAGAACCAGAATCTGGTACTCAGAGCCACTGCCCTTTCCATAAAGCTCTTCTTTTTATTATTTTTGGATGCTGGACATCCTTTTGAAGGATCATTTATGTGACTTGCTTCTACCATTAATTTTTCCTTTACTTGTCCTGATTTGGGGTAATTTCCTTGCATATGGCCACCTTAATTCCGGTGCAAACAAAGATGTCAGAGACAGAGGAGTCCTTTCAGTGGAATGCTTCAAATATACACAGCCCAGCAGAAACACTGGAAATGGAGTATTTTTAAAACTCAGGCAGAATCAGCACTAAATAAAACTCCTTTCCTGGCCCTTCAAAGAAACCCTCATATTCTGTTCAAGAATACTTAGCAATTTCTGATCGTAGTGGAAGTGTCTACTTGGAGATGTGACAGAAAACAGCCTCTCATAACAGAGTGAAGTTTTCCTGAGTGATAATTCAGGGCTTTGCCCCCTTTATGAAGCCACAGTTTTCCACCTCTTTGTCATGAAGTTTGCTCAAGGGAAGGTTTATAGGCCGCTGTCTTTAGAAATTTGACTCCTGATAGTTTTCATAATTAGTGTCATCTGGCCCTAAGGAAAACAATTGTCATACATTTCCTTGGAGTGGGAGCAGAAATTACAATCAATAACATTAGTCTTTGTTAAGTGCTTTGCATGAGACAGGCATTGTTCTAAGTGCTTTTCAGGTGTAATTTTATTTAATCCTCACAAACTCATGAGGCAGATGTAAGCCCACAATCACTTCCCTGATGATCTTGGTCCAGAAATTTTGGATTCAGAATTTTTAATGTTTTAGAAAATTAACATGGAAAACATATACCACATATTAATAATACTCCTAGTATCATCTGTAGCAGCATTCCACAATGAAGCACATTAATATTTTTCTGCAACAAGACCTATTACTTTTCATACTAAGTGGGATAAATAAAAACCATAAATATTCTGATACAAGTTAAGGTCAGTTGTGCTGCTAAATGAGTTATGAAAACACTTTTGTTTTTCAGAGATTTTTTGGATTTTGGAATTGCAGACAAGGAAATTTAAACCTACCCAACCATTTGGCCATTCTACAGTTGAGGAAACTGAGGCACCATGAAGACAGCTGTCCCAAGTCTTATTACTAGTCAGTGGTGGAAAATCAGAATCTGACTCTTGACAGCCTCAGTCCAGAGCACTCTCTTCTCTGTCTCTCTTTCATATTATTCCACTTCAGTTATAACATCCCAAGTGCAGAAAGTACATTAATTTTATATATATAGCTCAGAAATGTTTACATACGTAACTACCATCTTGTGCTAAGTAATGGAGGTATAGAATGCTTCAACAGACCAGAGGTTTCCCTCACTACTCTAACTTGTATCACCAAGAGTTAGTTTTATATGTTCTAGAACATATAAATGTGACAGTACAGTATGTACCTTTCTATGTTCAGCTTTCTTTGCTGGTCCCATGTTTCTGTGTGTAGCAATAGCTCATTCTTTTTATTACTGTACTCTTTGGCTGCACAAATACTGCACCACAATGTATTCACCCATTTTCCTCTTGATAGACATTTGAGTTGATTCCAATTTGGAGCTGGAGTCTTCACTACCAGACCTTGCTGCCAACAACTGTTAGTATTTACCCCAGATCCAACCTCCAAACAGGGTATGGTCACAATAGCAATAAACAGATTCCTCCAATCAGGAGGAAGGGAACCGCCTGCAAATGCAGTTGACTTGGGTTAAGAGCTACAGAGCAAGTGTTGGTACACTTTTTCCGGAAAAGGCCAGGTGGCAAATATTTTTTGGTTTTGCGAGCCACATAATCTTTGCTACAACTGTTCAACTCTGCCATTGTAGCACAAAAGCAGCTGCAAACAATACGTAAACAAATGGATGTGGCTGTATTCCAAGAAAGCTTTATTTAGAAAAACAGATGGTAGGTAAGATTCCGCTGGCAGGCTGATGTTTGTCAAGCCCTGTTTTCTAGTTAATGACTTTGCTTTCTGGTAAGTCAGTCTAAGAAGGGAGAGGAAACAGACACTGGTGAAGCAACTACCATGTGCCAGGCGGCGTTTGTCCTTGTATGTTCATTGTCTCCAATCTCCGCCGCAGCCCACTTGGCGAGTACTATCTTTGTGCTCATTTTACAGATGCTCAAACTGAGTTTAGAGAGGCTTAATAAACTGCCTCAGTTTGTAACTGGTGATTTGAATCCAGTGCTCTTTCCATGCACATTTGGGGACCCATGAGCGAACCTCAGAATATTTATACCCCCCTGAAATTACATGCAGACATCTGTGTGTTTCAGATGTGCGTTTTTGTCTGTAGGGAAGATCCACAGCTTTCATTCACATCTCAAAAAGACTGTGATTCAAAGAGCAAGAAGAACCAGGGTCTAGAGAGAGTTCCATCAACATGAGAAATGGAGAAAACCAAATGGTTTGTTGCTGTCTATTTAGTAAGGGTGTTTTCACAGTGGCCAGAAGTAATGTTACATTTAAATTCTGCATCCCAATCCTGCATTTCAGAAAGGAACATTCTTTTTTATTGAAAACAATAAAACAAAAAACTGTTTAAAAGTGAGTTTTCATTTGAGAGGCTCTTCCCTTTTATATGGGTACCTCTTCAAGGCCAGGTCGAGCTGAGTCGTGTTTAGAGGTATAGAAGTGAGTTGCTGCTGAAATGCACCATGTTGAAATACATACACTGTTGTTTCTGAGGGGCAGTAGTCCTATATGGACAAAAATGCCCGGGCCTCCATCAAGTCTTATATCTTTCTGTAAGTATCCATAGCCTTTATCTGTCTATGGGTTCCACTCAGCTAAAGTACTTCCTGGACTATAAAGAAAGGGAGACAGCGAACACTTAATTGTTAGCTGTATTTCATGTTCACAATTCCTTTGAGAAAGGTCCTAATTAGTCTAAGCAGTGTTTAATGTAAATCAAGTTTCACTTTCAAAATTTCAAGGGCCCCATTCTGACAGAATGTAGATTTTTTAATGCTACACATAAAACATGGGTGCTAGTAAAACACTGCATTGACAGGTGGGGGAAAAGCAGAAATCAATACAGGAAAAGTTACTGAAATTAGGTAGGCCTGGCCTCCTGGAGCAGCCTAGGAAAATAACCCTTCTAAAAAGACTTTCTAAGCACACGCTTAGAGCTTTGTTTTCCTTGGCTTTCCATTCGCTGATGGACCTTCTCTCTCCAGCCTCATTCTGGCTTCTACAAGTGTTGGCTCTGACTTAGGGCTGTTTTCACTCAAGGCAAAAGGAGGAAAATGTTGAAGCGCTTCTCTCTGTGTGAGGAGTGTAGCACTAGACAGCCTCTGAGACACTGCTGGGATTCCCAATACCCTGATTTATTTCACAATGTGATCCAATTATTGAAAATAGCGTCTTTATATCTTCCAATTCTCTTATACACCACATCACAAAAGCCAGGTTCTTTCTATTCGTGTTTGACAGCATGTGGTTAGCAGGGTTATAAAAAAAAAAAGGATACTTATAGTTTTAGTACAAACTATGATTAATTTTTGTTAAGAGGATACATTTATATAACATAAAGTGACAATTTACTTGAAGATTTTTTTTTTTTCTGTGAGTTGGGTAGTTCCTCTTTGTGCAGAATGCAGAATTGTATATGAGATATTTGAGTGTCTAAAACGATGTATGATAAATGAAGTAGCATGCTACTTATACGCTTATCATGTTCCCTGACTAGCAACAGGTTCAGCAAAGGGCACAGCCAGTAAATGAAATTTTCCACCAGGACAATATATCATCACAAGAAATGTATGCGCTGGAAACTTACAAGCTTGCTCAAGATGCGGACAAGGTGTGAAATGGTAAAAAATGAAAAGCAGCAGCATCATACAGCAAATTTCAAATTCAAGTGCATATTAGTTGAGGCTGATGCTTTAACTATTTCAAACCACAAGGATGAGAAAAAAATGCAAACACAATCTGAAAGCAGGAGTAAGTTTCCATTATTACCAATGCCATGGAAGCAGAGAAAAATGACAGGTACCGAAATGTATATAAGTGCTATGATATTAATTTGAGAGGCACTTAGTTATATTCTTAGAGTACTCATCACCATGTTTAATCTTGAATGCATCCATTAATATTTCTGTAACTCAGTTTCTTTAGTTGTGATGTAGAAGGTGGGGACAAATAATTTCTGAAGTGTGTTCTACTTAAAGAAAATTCCGTGGTTCTCTTGAGTCTTACCTTTGAGTCCTCAAAGGAAGTGGTGAGTGCAGTTTGGTTTTTAATATGTATTCTATTAGTAGTTTCATGGGAAAATGTTGCAACTGCATTTTGCTACTTAACCAAAGAATAAAAGATGTACTCCAGAGACGTTCCAGAAAATGCAGATGCACCTGCTCAGTATTCTATTTCAACAATGATCACATCTTAGGAGTTATTTCTCTCATCTTCTGGCTCCTTCAAAGTCATCAAATGATGCTCTTGATTGGAAAGAAGACATCTGTGTGATCCGGGAGGTACAGGTTCATTTTCCCCCACATGTGTTTGCATCAAGTGACACCAAGGTCCTCTGTTGATGGGCACCATGCATACGATTTCCGTTTGCTAGCTACTTCTGGTGACAGTGGAAAGTGACAGTTTGCAAACGTGAATTATCTGCAGCATAGTGTCAATAGGTATAAATTACAATAGGTGTAGGTGACAGCTATTCTAAGGAAGGGCTCCTGGTATGTTAAAAAGCTCAGGGGAGACAATGCACAGAGAGTAAAGGGATAAAATACAATCTGATCTAGACTGAGGTCTTGTCAACACCAAGGACCTCAGAGGGGAAACAGGCTGAAACTTTGACTCTCAGGGGAGAAAGCCCAGTGGACTGGCAGGAGAAGGGGCAGGGTGGTCCAGTGGTGAAGGCAGGGAGACCTTGGCTTTCATCTCACTACCACCAATTACCAGGTGTGTGACCTTGAACAAGCGAAATGGAGATAATAACTACCTCATAAAATCATTATGTGTATAAATGAGATAATAATATGGCAAGTCCTAACCACAGTACTTGATATTCAGGAGCTATTTTTATTATGATCTGCCCAGATACATCTATTACGCTGCCTTTGTTGCCTCCTTTTTCTTTTCTAAAAATGAGTGGCTGTAGATCTGGGTCAGACAAAGGCAGGCTGCTGAAAGAGATAAGCATGTGAGCAGCAGGTAATTACACAGCAAGGAAAGGAAAAGATGGTGTAATATTAATGAAGAAGGTAAAAGCAGCAAATCCTGGAACATAAGGGGCTAACCCCAAAGCTCTGCCTTGGTGGTGTAGAGTTTAGCATCCTAAAGACAGCAGAGACAGAACCTACAAGGCACTACAAATGCATAAACTGAAAGTGGGAAGGCACTTGTTCTGTTGCATCAGAGTGAAAGAATTGGCTTCTGAACACAGGAAGAAAGCCACACCTAGGGAGGAATGCCTAAGAGAATTTCACTTAGTTAAGAGTCTGGGAAAAGAATTATATTGATGCCCTATCTGGATAGTTTTACTTCTAGAATAACATTACAGCAGAATGTAACGAAAATGGAACAACGGCACTACTGATGAATGAGACATTTCAGTGTGTTGGCAAGAAAATTGACATTAGTAGAAAATGCATTTCTAACAGTCCCTATTAAATAGTAGCTCGGTCCTATGAAGAGGGGATCAGTGGAATCATTGGAACAAAAGATGCTTTTGCACCCAGAGGTAGGTTGCATATGAAGCAGCCAACAGACAAACAAAACACAAAAGAAAGGTGACTTTCCAGAAGGATCACACTGTGATCTTGTTGCTGTACTTCGTCTCCTTCTCAGAGATAAACACACAGCAACATGGCTGCATTTTGTCTTCAACTGAAAACAAAAATCACTAAATCCAATAACTCATTGATACTAATCTTCTGCACATCAAAACTCATAGAGTCTAAGGCTTAAGAGCACTCAGGCCCTCAGCATTGCATAATACCAGGAGACATCATTTCTACCATGTTCTCTGGGACAGGTTCGGGGAGAGTAGGGGATGGTCACTTAGAATACAGTGACAGCTGCTCAACCAGGCAGTACTGAAAGCATCCAAGTGCTAATCACAGGCCAGAAAATATTTCCATTCAGAGTCCTTTTTTTCCCTTAATAATCTAATTTTAATCCTAAAGAATCCCAAGGGTAACATCTTATTCAATATTTGAACAGACCGATTTATCATTAAAAGGGAAACACGCATTTTATCTGAGAGAGGTATTACAATATCCTGGGCTGATTGTCTTCAAAATGGGGCTCTTACAGTGCTGCATGCTTAGCATGTGTGTGCTAAAGATGTAGTTTCCATAAAATTTATGTTAAAACAAGCAGGACAGAAGGCCCACATGTCTATTGGTAGCAGAATATTAAAGATTCAGCAATGCCTTTCTCTGCGCCGAATACCATTTAATGAAAAGTCTCAGAGGAAATATCCCCATGCTCTGATTTCATAACCAGAAGCCCAGAAAACACAGGAGAAGGACAACCACACAGATGGATTGATATCATTAAAGTGATCGGGTTTTACGCTTTCTGAAAGACTGCTATCCTGGAGAAAATGAGTCACTAGGAAGTTTGGTAATGTATACATATTGTGCATTGGGGGGTGGCATTCACATGCTGGCTTTCTCTGGTGGTCTGCTAACAATCACAAGACTCTGGCCAGTGGCATTAGTAGTGCAGCCATGTGGAGAGAACCCGGGAAGAGATGAGGAAACCCAGGTCCTAATTCCACTTTGCCATAACCCAGATCATCATCCCCTAGTCCTCCGAGAGGATTTCTCTTCTGTGCTGGGAGGGATGGAAGTAGATCAGCCTCGGGACAGACTCTTCCTACAAGTCCCAGAGAATGAGAATGTAGCAGTGCAAGAAGCTTTGCAGTATCTCATTTCTAAAAGAGTTATTAATTAAATTATTGATAATATTGACACCTTAATTACTTAATAAGGCAGCTAATGATAATGTTGAGAAAAGTCAAATGCTAAATTCAGACTAGATACCACTTAGTAGAATTTTTTTTTTTTTTTTTGGTAAAACAGATAACACCACCATTTATTTAGTTCTCATTTTACAATATTCTATCAAATTATTTTGCAAATTACCTGTTTTCAGGTCTACCTTCCTCACTAAACTATGATGTCTGTATCACTCATGTTAGAATATAATATTGAGAATGTGGGTTGAAATTCCAGACAACTGGTATCCCTGAGCACAGCATAGGATAGGTAGTTAATAAAAATAAATGAATGAATTAATAAATTACATGTAATTTGTCAGAAAACATTTAAAATATATAATATGCTACAATGTGGTCTATGATAAGCTAAAATATTATTGACAATAGGCTTAAAAGCTTAAAAACCAAAGAATAGTCCAGGAGGGAATGGAAATATATTATACACAGAGTCAAGAAATTCTGTAGATGTCCTTGAGAGAGCACAAAACTTCATTTCACGGGCAAGTCCTTAGTTTAATGCCATGGAAACTGATCCCACACCAGAAGACTCCTTGCCTTTAGCATGTGCATTATTTCAGGCAAATGACATGGGCCATAACTACTTTTGATCTTAGCATGTCATGGCAACATTAAATGATTGCCAGTGCAATAATATTTCCTTGATACATTGAGTTCAATAAAATCATTGGTAGCAAGAAGTTAAAGGGAAGCTGCCAACAATTTCCGTATGTGTTCATTCTGGTTAGATCTTATAATTGCAATAATATAAATATTCAGATTAATTCAGTAAGTATTTGAATACCTTCTATATGCTGGAGGGAGCTATACACATTCTTAAGAAATTGGATGTTTTCTGTTAAAGGGTTCTCAACATAGTGACCATGAGTGATAGTCTTTTTAGGGATACCCTCTTTGTTCTCCTACTTGAAAGTAGAATGATTGTCTTTCTAGTTGATAACTTTTATCATTCATCAAGAGTCAGTGTTTTATTTTGGTTTGAAATAGAAACAGGTAAGCAGTACTTGGTTATCTTCTCTCAATTTTTTTTTTTTTCCTAAAATTCTTTTGTAATCTATTTACTTGTCCTTTGTGCTTGGAAAGAAGAACAGCTAACAAACATCTAGTTAATATCAGAAGAACATGTGAAGAATAGTGTCTATTCATATATCATCATAAACACCATACATTTTTATCTGTTCCTAAAATTGTTGAATATTTATATATTTCAGGGACATATTGGTATCGATTTACATCTCTATAATGAGAAAATTCAATGATAATTTTATACTTTGACTTTTCTATCTAGAAGAAACCCAGAGAAAATTATAGACATCTTTTTACAACTGTTTCTTGAAAATAGTTTGTACTTGTTTTGAAATGGTTTATAATAATTTATTTGTAACACAATGTAGTCATCATGGACAGGGGCTCTGGAATTAGAAAAACATAGATTCAAATTCCAGCTTATTTAAAGCCCCATGTATTAATGAGGGCACACCAACTGCTCCAAGAAACCCCAAATTTTAGTGGCTAAATACAATAATGTTTTTTATTTTTCTTTCACATCTATGTCCAGCGAGGGCCAGTGGGGCGCACACAGTCACTCAGGGATCCAGGCCATTCCCTAGGGCCCGAGTCCTCCACTGGATCCGAGGGAAGAGAGAACATGCAGGGGATTGAATAGAAGGAATTTTTAGAAGTCAGTTCTGGAAGAACATATCTTATTGTACCCACATTCTATTGGCCAGGATCAGTCATAGAGACCCGCTTACCTGTAAGAAAGGATGGAAAATACAGTCTATGTGTCAATGAGGAAAAGGAAATGAAGTGATCAGAACAGAAATATCTCTACCATACCATTTAATCTCTTACAGCAATTTTTTTATCATCATAGAGTTGTGATGATTAAATATAATGTATATAAAGCATATAGTAAATGCCTGGCATGCTGTAGGGATAAAAAACCGCTACCTATTATCATTGCTGTTTTCCTGGAAGTTAATTCCATCCCTGCTTAAAATTTATTATAAAGCCAATCCCATTAGATTGTGAAGAATACTGAAATAATTTTCAATCATGCTAACAATATTAAGATGCTTTTCTTATCACAATTTCTAGCCAGAACACACTTGCACTTTCAGATTGTAAATTCAATCAGGCTTCTTTACCCTTTGTCTTTTTTCACCCTCAACATTAGTTCTTTGATCCAAGGTTTCTCGATCTCAGCACAATTGACATTTGGGGCTAGATAATTTTTTGTTTTGATGCTATCCTGTGCCTCACAGGGTATTTAGCTGTATCACTGGTCTCTACCCTTTAGATGCCGGTAGCACCACCCCCTGCCCCCCGTCATTACAACAACAAAAATGTTTCCAGACATTGCCAAATGTCCCTGGGGGGTTAGGGGAAGAATCAGCCCCAACTGAGAACTACTGTGCTTATCCTTTGTCTAGTTCTTCTGACCCCATTAGCACACAGATCTATTTGGGGTGCATTGTGGGGGGCTTGTATTCTAATTAACATTTTAGTAATAACATTTGTCAGACACAGAAAAGTGTGTATCTATATATTGAGTATACTGACCAGTACTAACTGGCATTCTCCCTTCACTTATTCATTTTAAGAATGGCAGAAACTATTTGTATCGATTCTGATATTTCTGTTGGGCCCTTTATGATTTTCCCCCTTTCTAGATTTACTTGAAAATTCTTCTATTGCTATGGGAAGGAGACATATTCAGAGGCATGAGGTTGTTCCAGTTAATCAATTCATCCAGGTTTACTGAGCAAGTATTACTATCTCAGCATATCAAAATTTTGTAATCAAACCATGCTATCTTGAACTCTTTTTTTTTTTTTTTTAAACAGGGTCTTATGCTGTCAACCAGGCTGGAGTGTAGTGGTGTGATCATAGCTCACTGTAGCCTCAAATTCCTGGGCTCAAGTGGTCCTCTGCCTCAATCTCCAAAGTAGCTGAGCCTATAGGCATGCACCACTACACCCAGCTAATTTTTTTTTTTTAATTTTTGGTAGAGACAAGGTCTCACTATGTTGCTTAGGTTGGTGTTGAACTCTGGACTCAAGGAATCCTCCTGTCTCAGCCTCCCAAAATGCTGGGATTACTGGCATGAGCCACCGTGCCTGGCCTACCTTGAACTTTTTTTTTTTTTTTTTTTTTTTTTGAGATGGAGGCTCCTTCTGTTGCTCAGGCTGGAGCGCAGTGGCGCGATCTGGGCTCACTGCAACCTCCGCCTCCCAGGTTCACGCAGTTCTCCTGCCTCAGCCTCGTGAGAGTAGCTGAGACTACAGGCGCCCGCCATGACGCCCGCTAATTTTTTGTATTTTTAGTAGAGACGGGGTTTCACTGTGTTAGCCAGGATGGTCTCGATTTCCTGACCTCGTGATCTGCCCACCTCGGCCTCCCAAAGTGCTGGGATTACAGGCATGAGCCACCGCACCTGGCCTTGAACTTCTTATAGATCTTGTGGGAGCCACTTTAAATGTTCCAAACCAGTAGCAGGTAAACCTGATTCCCAGTTACTGGAGCAGTGGAAGGGACAGGACATCTCGGCCAGACAACTCAAGTTCAAACATGGGCTCCACTGCTTCCTAGTTGTATTATTTTGGAAAAATCTCTTAATCACATCTGTGCCTTGGTTGACTACCATGAGCAATGAGGAGGATGATGCCTGGACAGGCTGCCTGTGGCAAGTAAGTGAGATGAGTTTTGAGAGCGCTCAGAATTTAGTATGTGCTCAATAAATGTGAGCTGCACGTGAGTTCGTACACCAACATCGAGATCCTCAAAATGTCCGAGTTAGTATCTCTATGTCCAGGATTACACACATTGTTTAGGGCAAAGATTGCAAAGTAAATGGAGAGACTTATCGCTGTTAAGAGATACCTGCCTGTTTCTTTAACACACTTTCCATGTGAATGGAATCTTTTGTGTGGTAATATTCGGATCATTACTGAGAAAACTTTAACATCAGGGTCTCACAAACTAGTATCTTACTAGTGAAGTCATACAGGCTATAGGATAAGGGTATGAGGGGGAGGAGGTTTTCCTCTTTTTCTAAATAATTCCCAAATCCAGTTACCTGATGGCTGGCCCAAGTGGCTGCTTTCCTGTAAGTGTTTCTGGGATCATTGTTGGGAAATTAAACCTCAGGATGAGCAAGTGCATTGGGACTTTTCTCGAGAGGAGGTTTGGACTAGGGAGAGAAGGCAGAATGGCTCAGGAAACAAACTTGTTACAGTTTTGCCTGTGGCTGATCCTTCAGACAAGTTTGCCAGCTCTTAAAGACAGCCTACTGAAGTGGGGCTGGAGGATGCGCAAACAAAAGCTGCCCTATTGTTTTCTCTTCCTTGAGCTCTTTATGTATTCACAGGCAAATGTCAAGAGGGCTGCTGTTTTCTAACCAGAGCTATCAATCCACCGGAAACAGCATGCATTTAAGGCTCTCTTGACTAAACAGGAACTTAGTGCTGAAATAGATCTCATCCAATTCCACAACCATTGCTCACTACTTTGTGGTCTATGGAGATGGCTATCTGATCAGCAGGGATGTACTTGTGGTGAGGAAAAAATGGGGCCAGGAGGCTCTCAGTGCCTAAGCCTGGTCCCCAGAGTAGGTTTACCCCATTGACACTTTCTGCAAAGCCCGAAAGACATTCCCAGAACAGCAATTGCAAACTCATCCATGAGCCTGGGAGCAAGGGTCCCAGGTTTAGCAGCTATTAATTAAGGTAATTACTCCCAGGGCTGCAATTACAACCCAAAAGACCCCACTTAGCATCTCTTCTTGAATCTCTTGTTTCTGTAATGCTGATGTCTCCAAAAGATTCATTTGCAACCACTTACTGATTACATTTACTCCAGTATATTGTTTCAGATGGACAGGACGGAAAGCCAATACAGAATATTGACCTCGGCGGCATCCTGTGATTACGTGGGCTGCCCCAGCTATCATTAACCACCCCGTTTTATTTTCTGAGTGCCACAAACACTGCTGGTGACAGATCCGTGACCTTTTCCCTAGAAATGTTATGAACTGAATGTGCGGCAGAAATGACAGGAGGGATGGATGTCAAATGGTTGCTTAAATGCTACGTCAGCACCCACAGCTACAGTCTTGGGTTTTGATCTTAGAGGATGTTTTGGTGGGAGGGCTATTTGTTTTCTACTTCAACAAAACAATAAAAAACCAGGCCAAAAGGATGGAGGCAATAGGCCATCCTCTGCTACAAAAACAGACACTTCTAGCCAGTTCTCAGGAAAAAGTTTTAAAATATTTTATATTAAATTGGGACAGAAATCTCAATTTAAGTCATCAAACCTACATAAAGACAATGGACTGAAAGTATATTCTGAGCCTGTGATTTGAAAATGCAATTAAATAAATAAGGCAGAATTCTCCTATAACCTATTTGTGTATGTGTATTTAGGTCAAAGACACAAATCCAGATATTGTGAGTCAAACAATTATTCCTAGAATGCAAAAACTGCACAGAGGAAGAGTAGAGTTGTGTCTTCTGGAAAGGCAGGGATGAATCCAGGCCCACCAACCCCATCCTCTCTCCTTCCCTTCCTCACCTAAAATAGAGCAACTTCACAAAGGGTTTCCCTACCACCTCCTCTTACAGAGCTGTAGTCTCAACCCTGGCTGCACAGGACACTCAGCCAGGGAGTTTTTTAAAGGTACCAATGTCACGAGGTACCCTAGACTCATTACATCAGAACTCTATGAAGGGGGCTAGGAATTGCTATTTTTTACAAAGCCCAGGTGATATTACATGGGCTGCCCCACCTGAGAAGCACCTCGGTAGTTACAGAGCTAGAAAGCTACCACTCTGGTTGAAATCAACATGATACAATTTTAACTTATTGAAATGACTAGCACTTTTCTTATTAGAGAAAATAGTGAGAAAAATAGATGAGAAGATTTCACAAATGAACACAACTCGATGGGAAAAAAAAAAAGGACATTCCAAACGATCAATCCCAAAAGTAAGATTTCTCACATTTAGTGGATTTATTTAAATATAGTACAAGTACCAATTTAGCCAAAGACCTTAATATTTAGAATTTTTAGAAATTCTACCTATGTTCAGCTGTGGTTCATGGAGGAAGAGATGAAAGCAGGGAAAAGAAAAGAGACCGAAAATGGATTTTGAAATTTGAAGGCAAATAATTTCACAGCTTATGCTTTAGTACTGGGTCAAACTATTTAAATTTTATCAAATATTTAAGGCACAATAATTTAGAAACGATATACTTCAAAAAGTCATGACCATCTGTCAAAAATAGTCAATGTAAAGGGAAGAACAGCACGTGAAATTAAGCCCACAACTCATTCCCCCGTTCAAAATTTACATCAACTCATTACTATTGAAATATGATAGACATTTATTTTTTATCAAACAGAAAAGGAAGAGTCTTGACCTTTCCTACCTAGAACACTCTTCTCTCACCACAGAAACAATTATGAGTGCTTTTACAAAGTTGGAATAAAAAGGGAGAAAAATGGGCAACTTCTGAATGACCCACTTTTAGGAAGATATGAATTTGCCATCCTGCTAACATGTTCTAGGTTTTTGGTGAAGTGTTAATCATACTTTTGAAAAAAACAAACAAAAAATGGTTTAAAGTGAAAGCTTTACATTCAATGCACTTGCTTCTTTCCCGTACATTTTAAAGGGTCTTTCTTAGACATTACCTAAACAATGCAGAACTAAGGAGAAGCCTCTGTGTTGCTTGTAAATGTGCAGTTAGATTGTATTTGTGAGCATTTGATGTTCTTCTTTAATAACCTCAAGTAAAAGGCTGAATGCATTCAACAACAGTAGCTGAAAAAAGTGCAATGAGTCATATTACAGGAAAATGGAGAAAAGGATACAGGCCTCTCCACTGAACACAATCCTATATTGTAGGCAATCTGTGATAACACCCTTTTCATTTCAGTTCAGTCCCATAAAATTACCACTAACATTACAACTCATGCAGAACACAGATAAATGTAAAAATGTCACAGAATTCTTCCAGATGGGACTTTTAGTTCCACTAGATCACCATCTACTTTTTTACTTGTCTAATATTTCATTACAACCTTCCATAAGTTAATTTTCTTTCCACTGACCATGTAAATCACAAATCAATTTTCATTTAAAATGCCTGACTACAGATTGCTCCTGAAAGCTCACAGCATACGCTTCAGTGAACTCTCCAACATCCTTAATGTACATTAGAAAAATGTTTTGTTTTTTTTTTAAAAAACCCTTTTTTTAAAAGGAATTAATTCTACATTAAAACCTGGCATGAGACCTGAAGCATTCTATTTTCCCCCTAAAATGCGGATGTGTTTTTATGGCATGAAATCACATGTGATCAAACATTTGTTATGACAAAATTAACGAATATGGCAACATTTTATACCTGCATAAAGTGCAACACTTTTGCTGAAGAATACACACACATTCACATACATCTATTATATACACAACATGTGGCTATATCATCCAGTGTTTAAGAGAAAATTATAGATCAAATTTTAGATAAAGTCTCTTTTATACTGGATAATTCTATGAATGTCGTGGATGTGAAATTTTTCCCTTCATGGGAACATGCTTTGAAATCCATGTTTCCCTTTGGTGGGGGTGAAGAAATTCAACCCCAGTACATAGATAATTCTTCAGAAATATTCAGACAGAAAAGGGAACATGCTTTCAAATCCAGGTTTCCCTTTGGTAGGGGATGAAGAAATTCAATCCCAGTACATTGAGAATTTTTCAGAAATATTCAGACAGAAAAGGTAATCTTGTGCTTTTGTTATGAGAATTCAACATAGCCTGATTAAAACAACTTTAAGTTAGGGGAAAGTTGGGCAGTTATGAATCAAAAAAAAAAAATTATAAAACATCCCTCTTTTCAAGTTTTAGCTCCTTAATTAAACGTTTATTATTTTACACTCGAACCCAGGAGGCAGAGGTTGCAGTGAGCCAAGATGGCACCACTGCACTCCAGCCTGGGCGCCAGAGTGAGACCCTGTCTCAAAAAGAAGAAAGTTTATTATTTTAATGATATTTGGAATTGAAAAGATGTTTATGTTTGATAACATTCCTGATTTCTCCCAAGAGTCTTTGAAGTTCAAAGTGGTTTGAGGTTTTTGTTTTTTAATTCATTCATAAATGATATTTCTATGTGAACACAATATTGAAATATTTCAGGTGAGAAGTGGTTGGAGTTCTCCTTCTTAAAATACAGCTCGCAGCTGACTGCAGATCAGTAAATCACATGGTCATATGATATTCTGGAACATTCAGGAGGCAAGCACTGACATGGAATACTGTCTCAGGTTTCACAGAGAAAATTTCACTTATAGACTCAGTCACGTTTGCTTAGAATTTTGGAAAAGCTGTGCTGGGAAATAGGAATGCCCTTTTTCTGTGCCCACTGTGTGAATGAATGTGCTGTCAATCATTACAGACATTCACAAGGCTGATCAACTGCTGTGGGGTATTTTTTTCTTCTTTTAGAAGCAGTGATTATTTTTGCTTTTTTTTTTTTTTTTTGGTATTTCATAATATTATCACCCTTGTGATCAATAAATAAATTTTCAAGTTTGCTAATTGGCGTAAAGTAAAGCAGCCATTGATGGCTCTAAGATATGTGTTGGGGCAGTCTACGTGGACCCACTGAACTTTCAGTAGCATTCCACTCCAACTGCCTCATCCTCATTTCCAAAGACTTGGAGAATTTAGCTAAAAAGACATAACTGCCCAAGACATAACCTGGGCAGAAATGCTGGAGCAGTTTGGGGTTTCAATAGCTATATTTCCTCTTTTTTTTTTGTTTTAAGTGAAGAAACGCAACAGCATTAATGATGTGAAGTGCAAATATTCTCAGAGCCAGGCTTTCGCAGTTGGAAAAGTACTATCTAGGAAACACATAACTTTCTGGCTGGAAGTTGGCCAAAAAATTAATGCTATTTTATGACCCACTCATTAATCTCCTGAAAAATTGTGCAGTATCATTTTATGAGCACCAATGACTTTATGATTTTGAGGGGCTTTTGTACACTGAGTCTTTTATTTCGAGGTGACCTGGCTATCTTATCCTGCAT
Organism: Piliocolobus tephrosceles; assembly: GCF_002776525.5. Lineage (NCBI taxonomy): Eukaryota > Metazoa > Chordata > Mammalia > Primates > Cercopithecidae > Piliocolobus > Piliocolobus tephrosceles. The sequence continues at coordinate 27,864,819 of NC_045441.1, read as the reverse complement.
TCTACTTGTGGCTACGGTATAAGACAGACTGTACAGATGACATAAATGTCAAAAGCTTGCTGGTGAAGTGTTGCTCTACTAACTGCGTATCACACTTGACTTAAACAAAATCATCTATTGCATGTGAAAACTCTAAACACAAAATACAACAAAAATGTCTAATAAATATATAGGATTGGATAGAAGTGCTCAAGTAGAGAACCAACTTAATTTTGTTACTATAACTTGAAGGCTTTAATTAAAAAAATTTAGGCTAGAGTAAAATAAGAGCTAGAATAGAGAATTTACTAGAAAAGTAAATATTATACTTCAAACTGAGGAGACCGTAGCTCCCACTAGGCTGAAGCATGAATATGGCAGAGACATTCTTGACATTCAAAGCAGAAAATAAGGCAATACTCTGGCATGGAAGAAATTCTTGTGATTCAGGAAGGGATTTAGATAGCTCTCAAAGGTAAGGAAGATTTCAAGGTTGGGGAAAAATGCTACAAAGAAAAACAGGATGATTGTTTAGGTCCTCTGTTGAATTCCAACAGTCAGGATTTTGCTGAGCAAGTCACAACTTGAAAATCTTTAAGGAAAATTTTCCTCCAATCTCTAGGTATTTTATTTTTTGTCCAGTGTAGCCTTTAATTGTATTGCAGTTCAACAGAAAAAGAGGATTTGTGTTGCAAAAATTTCTTTCATGGTAAAAAGAAATGTTCTTTCACGTGAGTCTCCACCTGCATATATAACACAGTTGTATATACATAAAGTGTAAATCCAACTGCAATTATATAAATACCATAATGACGATATTTACAATTTGAAGAGCACAAAGCAGAAATAACGCAACTTCTGAAGCATGCATTCTCCTTAGGTTATTTTAATATTTGATATTATACTTGAATGTGATTAAGCCATATTAGGAGAAGTCAGTAAGTAATTGTTCTCTCAAAAATGATCCTTCAACCATAATGAGATATCACTTCACATCCAACAGGATAGCTACTATAAAACAAAACAAAACAAAACAAGAAGCCTCCAAAACAAACAAACAAACAAAAAAAATCTCAGAAAATTGTAAATGTTGTTAAGGATGTGGAGAAACTGGCATCTTTGTGCACTGTTGGTAGGAATGTAAAATGGCACAGCTGCTATGGAAAACAGTATGGCAACACGTCAAATGATTAGATGTAGAATTACCGTATGATCTAGCGTTCCTCTTCTGGGTATATACCCCAAACAATTGAAAGCTGAAACAAATAGATATTTGTCCACCCATGTTTGTAGCAGCATCATCCACAATAGTCAAATACTGGAAACAACCCAAGTGTCCATCCACAGATGAGTAGCTATACATACAATGGAAAGTCTTTAAAAAGAACACAATTCTGACATATGCTACAACATGAATGAACCTTGAAAACATTATGCTAAGCGAAACAAGCCAGTTACAACAGGACAAATACTATATGATTCCACTTCTATGAAGTATCCAGAGTGGTCAAATTAAGAGACAGAAAGTAGGATGGCAGTTGTCAGGGACTAGGGGAGGGGGACGGGGAGCTGTGTTTTAATGGGTACAGAGTTTCAGCTGGATAGGATGCAAAAGTTCTAGAGAGATGGATGGTGATGATGATTGCACAGAAATGTGAATGTACTTGGTGCTACAGAACTGTACACTTAAAAATGGTTAAGACGATAAATTTTATGTTAGGTATATTTTACTCCAATTTTGCCATGGAAAGTCTCTTCCTTTTGTCGACCTCTCTAACTAGGCCAGACTGAAAAATGGATCCTTAGCAGATAGATAACTCCTCAAGTTTTCAAGCATTCAATTGAATTTGGCAGTTCATTTTTTTTCCTGGAACTTTCAGAAATTTGCAAATACCCTTTCTGGAATTATTAGAAGCTTTTAGCAAGAAAGCAACAGGCCCCTTGCTAATATGTCTGATGTTGTGGTCTAGCATTCCTCTGAAACATTCTTTAGTGATAGACAGTATTGCCTATGGTTTTTTTTTTAAACAAACCAAATTCTGTGTGGATGCCTAAGCTTTTATTCAGCTAACTTTTGGTGGTGAATACAAGTAACTTAACAGATTGCAAATGAGTTAAGACATTTTTTTTAATCCCAGAAAAAAAAGATAGCTTATCTTATTTGTTAATTTATTAAGGATATGGAAGTATAATTCCTAAGGAGCATTTTAAAACATTTTAATGTCTTTTATTTTGAAATATTTAAACCATAAACTACAGTGAATAACATACAGAAGGCCTGTGTACTCATCACACTGTTCTCACAAATTCTAACATTTTATCCTTCTTGCTTCATATTGTGTTTTTAAAAAATATTACAAATACAGTTAAAGCACATAATTTCTCTATATTTCATAGTAAAAAGTGTACTAATTTTTTAAAAGAAAAGATAATTTTTGGGCTAGCTGCGGTGGCTCACACTTGTAATCCCAGCACTTTGGCAGGCCGAGGTGAGTGGGATCACTTGAGGTCAGGAGTTGCAGACTAGCCTGGCCAACATGGTAAAACCCCAGTCTCTACTAAAAATACAAAAATTAGTCAGGTGTGGTGGCACACACCTGTAATCCTAACTACTGGGAAGGCTGAGGCAGGAGAATCGCTTGAACCTGGGAAGTGGAGGTTGCAGTGAGCTGAGATCGTGTCACTGCACTCCAGTCTGGATGACAGAGCGAGACACTGTCTTGAAAAAAAAAAAAATAGAGATAATTTTAGATTCTGATGAATGGAAATTGCTCATAAAACTGCATCCTTTTTCTCTCTGTATAGATAAAAATCCCAAGTAGTTCCTACACTATAGCAGAGAACCTAGAAAATGAGTTCTCTCTAATTTATGTTACCAAAGTGGATCCTTTGTGATTTCCTGCCTGAAGGTCCACAACTTACATGTACACTGTTATTTTTACTTTTAATGAACATAGCTTTTAACCAGTAACATATGTATATGCAGATCCTCCAGGCCTGTGTTGCCCAAGAGAAACATAATGTAAGCTGCAAATGTGAGCCACCCATGTAATTTAAAATTTTCTGGTGTCCATATTTTAAAAAATTTTTTAAAGCTGAAATTAATTTTAATAAGATATTGTATTTAAATTAATATATCCAAAATACAATTTCAACACATTATTAATATATAAACATTCATGAGATACTTTGCATTTGTGTGAATTTTACTCTTACGGCATATCTCAGTTTCAACTATCCACATTTTAAATGCCTGATAGCCATGTGTGGCTCATGGTTACCATAGTGGATTTTGCAGCTCTAAATAATGAAAGTAGCCATCATTCATTGTGCACTTACTAAGTGTCAGGCACCACACTAGGTGTGTTCCATACAGTATCACATTTAACTTTTAAAACAACCCTAAAAAACAGACAAGGAGAGCAAATCTCAGAAATCAGAGTGCCGTCTAGGCTACATAGCCAGCAAGCAGAAGGGCTGGAACTAAATCTGGTCAGTGTGATTCACAGGCCACTCTATTAATTACCATGATCCATGTTTGCCTGAGTGCAGAGTCCTTGTCCTAATTAATCCTCTCCTGACCACGTAGCTTCTGTATTAACTAAACATCTCAGATCTTATTCTTACCAGGGGTAAGAATTTCAGTTGCATAAATGCCTTATCTGGTCCCAGAGATGGTGCCAAGTACACCCCTCTTTTTTCCTGCATCTCTTGTCAAGGGGCTGGAAAATGCTTTGACTAAGAATCACTTCACAATGAGAGAAAATGTACTAGGGCATCAAGTTGCAAAAGAAAGGGAGAGACTGATGTAATTTAGCTTGGTATGCTACTGCCACCTTAGATTCTTTTGTCTATATCCATTGTTCAGCTATTTGACAAACTCCTATTTCTATTCTCTCCATAAAAGTCTCCCTAGTTGGGGAAGTGGCACACCTTTCATGGTTTCATAATAAACTGGAAGTGAGTAACAGAACCAAATCAAAGGAAATAAAACTCCAGTAGCGGCTGCTGCTGGGGTTGCCTTCTGAATGTGGCTTATACAATATTTCATCTGTGCTGACACCTTTCACTCTCAATTATTTGGCTGCTGACAAAACAAATCAATCAAATTATAGCACTGTGTCTTCATGTTACCATTCTATTGCAAGTTAGCAGCATTAACTTTGAAATATATGGAAGTATAAATTTTATCTCTATTATTTATTTAATGCAACTTTCTCCCATGTGAGTTATTTTCCAAACACAGCAAACTCAAATTATCTTATGTCAAATGTTGAATATATATATATATATATAATATATATAGATATTCTGCTAAGAATTTCTAAAATAATGCCACACAAGGGAACTGAGATGCATAAAAATGTGTTAATGGACCTGTATATTTGTGCTAATCCTAATCCAGTGACAAATGACAAACATACTATGTTCTTTTTTATTTTTTTAGTTTTGGCTATAAACTTGGTAAGCACAGTTGGGAGGAGATAACACTAAACTGAAGTAAAAGGCGAACGTGGAGCAAAGTATTTTTGAGAGATTACGTTTACTTACAATATTAATAAAATATAATTTTCAAGGTAAATTGTGCCAGAAAATTAAAACTGTGTTACTTAAACCACAGTTTTTTACAAGCACAAATATCCTTCCCTATAGCACCAGATCTAAACATAACGGTGCCGTTTCCACTGCCCTACATGAGGATAGCAGGCATGACCCAAAGGTTCTTTAAACAGAAGAAAGGCAGGGAAAAAAGGACTCAAACATTTTCATTTTGAGATTTTTAAGGCTACAACTACTTTTTTTAAATAGTAGATTTAAATCAATGGAGTTACTTTTCAGCAAAAGAGCAAACACTGTTGAAACTTTCATGTAGACGCTCTTAAAATAGCTTCTTTATACATGGAAACCTGGCAAATCCTTAGAAGATTAAAAAGCAAACTGACATACTTTTTTTGGGCTCCTTCTTGTTGCATTCCGGCTAAATAAGGGGTAAGCAACAATCAAAAACACCCACATTAATGTGCAGATTATGTCCATGAAAAAGAGTTCAAACACAAGAGATATCTACAGGAGCCCCACATAACCTGGTGCACAACGATTAGACAAGTTGAGAATGCTTCCTTAGCCTCCATTGTGCCTGTCCCTTCCTCTTCCAGGGCTTGAAGAGTGGTGCTCCTTCCCTAACCTCTTCTCCCCAAGAAATCTCTTCTCTTCCTAGCTTTAGTCATGGTTTCTATGTCAGGATCTCCAGTACAAATCTTTTTCTGAATTCTAGATCCAGGTATTACTAACTGGCTACTGGTATCTCCATTTCAGTATTCTACAGGAAATTTGAACAAATCATGGTCAGCTTAAACTAGGGATCTCCTCTCTCTTTCCTCTTATTCCTCTACATTTAACCTATTACCAAGTCTTATCAAACCCGCCTTGTTAATGCATCCTAAATCAGTCCCCTGCTCTCCATCATTGCTACCAGGACCTCTTCTCCCTGGATTCCTGCAACAGCCTCCTAACTTGACTGGAGTGCCTACTATAGTGCCTGGCAAATAGCAGATGCTTGGTAAGTATTTGTGAAATCTATCAACCAATCTTTGGGCACAATTCATAGAAGGAAATGAGGTTTAGCTTTTCCCCAGAGGAAGTTGAGAGAGAATAGCTGTGACCTCTCACTAGGAATCTGCCCTGCAAGAATTACATACATAAGAGTAGATATGGTTTTCTTGGAGAGCATTAGTTCTCCATTCTCTAAACAGTGAGCCAAGAAGAATTGGGAACCGTCTCCCATTTTCTTATTTTCAATAACCCCCCACTCTCTGTCCCCACACTTCCCTCGGATAGAGAAATTCTCTGTATTTTGGTTCCAGAAGAGAAGTGAGCAAGTAAACCCGCTTCCCTTCCATCCATGGTAGTGGAGTGAGATTGTGAATTTCAAACACAGTCTTTTCCTTTTTTAGGCATCAGTGACATTCTAGTGGCAGCCATCTTGGAAAAGAGCTACTCACTTTTGCCAACTCTGATAGCTGGCCTGGAATCTAATCCAGTTTGCACATCCTAGTGTAGAATCATTGCTTGATGCCATCAGAAGCCCTGATTTACAGTCTTATTATGTGCAAACTGGGGATCACATTACTTTCCTGCCTTTTGCTTTGAAAATAAATGCTTTGGCTTTGCTTTGACATTTATGTGGCAGCTGGAAACCATTATCCTTTGACAATGCTTTATTCCATTGACAGTATCTCTTAAATACGCAGTATACTAGTCATACTCCTCATTCATGTGCTTCCAGTTTAATCCATGCCCCAGTGCCTCAGTGACACCTGCTTCAAGGATAATGTACTACAGAACAGGCTCTCCAGGTATTTTAAATAAAAAGTCTAAAGCCTCAGAGATACAGAGGTTTGAAAAACTGCCAAAGTAAGACACATTGCAACTACTTTTCATAACTTCTTTATGGTGGATTTGGTATTATTGTATGGCGTGTCTTGTGGAGCTCTTCTGAATAACACTGTGAATATGAATTTATGCACTAGGTATTTTTAATATTGAGCTTTGTGACAGCAAGCCACGTATCATTGCGTACTAAGAACCAAAGTCCTTTCTTCTCATTTCTGTGGCAGGTACTGCATGGCCCTTTTCTGTGAGTGGTAATGGATCTCTGCTTTCACGTTCACGATGCCAGCGGGGATGCAACTTTCTGAGTGTGGTCATCACTAGAATAGCACAAAATTAAATCACAAGAAAAAGTGGTGCATCTGGCTACCTACTTGTCTTCCTCAAGAATGGTACCAGAAGGTTTAGCACATATTTCCATTCCCACCCACCACCTCCCTGCCAGCAATTTCTCCTTAGATCAACAAAATCAAGCACATTTAAAGACAATTGTATTAATATTAAATACTGTTCATACATAATGTATGCATGGAATTGCTTTGTGGTTGTATTGTTTTTAATCTGAGAATTAATGCACTTTGCGTTGAGAGTTGCTTTTTTAAAGAAGGTGGTTAGAAGGTTAAGACAGCAGACCCATAAACCTAACCTTGGCAATGCTAGTAATTATGTTGTGGATATGGCCTTCCACCTTAACGAATAGAAAGTATTCTGATTTTAAAATAAAACTTGTTAATATAAGAATTTTTCATTGTCTGGAATCTACCAGCAACACTTTGTGATATACAGTATTATCTTTTATCATTTCCTCCCTCTCTCTCTGTGTGTGTGTGTGGGTGGGGAGGGGGCTTCCTTTAAACAATTGGGATCACATTACAGGCATTTGAAATCTTGATTATTTTAGTGTTAGCTTCTGTATCTGAGAAACTGAGCAAACAACATCGTTTAATGGGGAACTTGAGTCTCCCATTTCCATAAAGATTTTCCTAGTTTCAATTTCATTAGAAGTTTTGTATTTAAACTTTGTTTTAAAAAATGTTGGTATTTTGTGAAGCCCTATAGCATTCACTTATGTTTTCTCTTTTTGGGGAAAAACTGAAACATATTTTGCATACCATAAAATTCCCCTTTTGAACAAATTTGACAAACACGAACAGTGAACCATCACCACGATCTAGATAGAGAACAGTTGCATCAGCTCCAAATTCCCTTGTACTCCTTTAAATTCACCTCCCCCCAATTCAGCAACCACTGATCTGCTTATCATCCCTCTACTTTTGTCTTGTCCTGAATGTTACATTAATAAATTCATTGCTTCATATGCCCTAATTTGCTATTTTAAACAGTCCCCAATTGGCCCATATATTTGTTACCCATTTTTACGTTTATCATTTGAATCCTATGGTTAGAAATTGTTAATGTGTGTGTTCTGAAAAACCACATGGATGGACCATGTGATCTAATGGGTTCACCTAATAGAATTCTAGAACCTCAGGGTTGGAAAGAATCACCTAAGTCAAATACTTCTGCAGCATATCGTTAATGCAATGGCTGTCGGACACAGCGCCTTGTCATATAGTTTCCAATTTTGTGCTCCTCCTCTGTCCTCTTAGGGTTATTTATTTTCCTCCTCCACACCACTAGCAGCTGGCTTGATCAGGTGACTTGTCTGGCCAACAGCACGTGAGTGGAAGTGATATGAGCAGCTCTTGAGCTGAAGCTTTAAGAGCCACTGTAGTTCTGGCATTCCCTGCTCCCTTTGTAATGAAAAAAAAAAAAAAAAAAAACATATCCCAGACAGGGGCCGCTTCCTCTGCCTGGATCCTAGAAGGCGGAGGATGTACAGCAGAGTCACTGCACACCTATGACCCATATGTAATATGATATCAACAAAGAAACACACCTTCCTGTTGGAGATTTTGAGATTTTGTGTGTAGCACTTAGGACTTCTCCCTGGGACACTTTCTTCAGATACTGGACAGCTTAATCCCTCTCGTACATTGGGTCTCTGTGCAGTGTAGAGACGACGACTTATGACCTTGCATAAAATGCATCATATCCTCATCCCTGCCACACTTCCCCACCTCCATCTGCCTCACTCCCCCACTGGCATACATGTGCATTAAGGAACTCTTTGTTTACTGCTATGTCCTAAGTCCAGATCACGACCTCTAATGCTTTGAAAGTTCAGTAAGTATTCATTGAACAAATGAATAAACATTGTCTTAATAGAAAAACAAAAATAAATAGGTTGGTTTCTGTCAAACTGGTGTGGTCCTTTACTGTCAGATAATTAAAACTATATAACTTGATACATAGTTTTGATTTGTCTTCTAGTTCCAAAACTTACTCTAGGTTTTTTTCTTTTTCTATTAAAAAGATTTTGCTCTGTCTCGCTTCTTGTTTTTATTTTTTTATTTATTTTTGAGATGGAGTCCCACTCTGTTGCCCAGGCTGGAGTGCAGTGGCACGATCTCAGCTCACTGCAACTTCTGCCTCCCAGGTACAAGCGACTCTCATGACTCAGCCTCCTGAATAGCTGGGACTACAGGTGTCCACCATGATGTCCAGCTAAATTTTGTATTTTTAGTACAGACAGTGTTTTGCCATGTTGGCTAGGCTGGTCTTGAACTCATGACCTCAGGTAATTGGCCCGCCTCGGCCTCCCAAAGTGCTGGGATTACAGGCATGAGCCACTACTCTCGACCTCTTTCTTGTTTCTTACATTACAAGCTGATTCAAATTCTTGGGATTACCCAGGCATAAATAAGTAAATGCAAACATATATCCATGAAAAATTATAGCATAACTGCATTGTTTTTAAGTATGTTCATCTCTAACATTTCAGGCTCTATGATGGCCACACTCACACACATCAAGGCATACAAAATCCTCAGTGTTGCCTTCTTTCCGCTTGTATAGTCTGATTTCTTGCCACCTTGGATTCCCAATTTTCATTGAACAGACAGAGCTATTGATAGAACCTGTAGACTCTGGTCTCCTTGTGCCTTCTTCTCTACATATGAATGCTCTCTTTACTTCTCTTTACTGGACTCTTACTTAGTCTTTAAAATTCACTCATTCACACTTGAGCACCTTTTACAAGTAAGCCAGTCACTTTCTTTGTTCTTGGGCCACTTTATTGAACCAAATAAAGATGCCTGTCACAGGGCTTCCATTCTAGGGGCAGACCCAGACATAAATGATGCATATTAGCAATACATTATACACAGAGATTCTCCTCTACAGCAGCAGGCCCAAGCATCACAACGCTGCTGACCCTGCCCTCAATGGCTACAGGAGGCATCACCCAAAATGCTCAAGGCGGCCAAATAAAGAAAAACACTTAAACATTCTTGAGATTTTGTAAAAGGTCCTAAGTGTTAGGGAAAAAGAAAATGCAGAAAGCAAGTAAGGGAGACAGGAGTGCTGGGGCAGGGGAGGAGGAGGAAGGAAGGTTTGATGCTTTCTGGGTGGGAATAGAGTGCTTCAGGCAGAGAGAACAGCCTGTGCAAAAGGCCCTAGGCTAGGAGTACGTGCAAAGGACACCAAGGAGGCCAGAGTGCCCTCACATCAAAGTTGATTTAATTGAAAGAGAGGTGTGTAGGGAACAAAAGCAAAATAAATTAGATTCAAGATGTCCATCTTGGTAAAAACTTTGGCACAGGGAACTGACCGGAAGCAGAAAGATCAGAAGCATTCCCTTTTCTGAGAGACTGCATTTTCAAAGGAGCTACACATCCCTATCTGTTGGAAACATCAAGCAGCCTGTTAGACCTCCAGCTTCCATAAGCTATACATGGACCGAGAAACTCCCCGAAGAAAGATATATTCCTCAACTTCCTCATCAGATTGGCCAAGGAAGATAACAGACAGGAAAGAATCTCCCAGGGGTGTGGCCAAGGTCCAAGGAGAACAGTGGCCAAAGCTGCTTCCCTAGAGACACACAATCAAGGAACCTCCATGATGTCTGCCCACTGGGACGTTGGAATGGTCATAGATAAACAAAATGTGGCATATTTTTATGATGAAACACTGCTTGGAAATTAACAGAAAGGAACTACAGGTTTACACAACAACATGGACGAATCTCAAAAACATTATGCCGAACAAGAAAAGGCAGACACGAAAGAACACATATAACATGAATCCATTTATGTGAAGTTCTAGAACAGAAAAAAACAGATTACCTGGTTGGATGGAGGGGACGGACTGCAAAGGGACACAGAGGAATCTTTTAGAGATAATTAAATGTTTTCTGTATTGATGGAGCCTGCATGGGTGGATGCAATTATCAAAACTCATTGAACTAAGCAAGTAAGGTCCATGCATTTTCTTGTATGTAAAGGATACCTCAGTGAAAACAACAACACAAACAAAAGGGAATACAATGTAACTTGCACATGAAATCCCTAATCCCCAAACTATTCCCACATACTTCAGCATCCACAGGCTTTAATATGGGGAGTCAGAGAAAACCAGGGCAGGTTTCCTGCCAGAGCAAAGGGAAGAAAAACCATCCTTGGCCTTGATTTCTCAATGGCCTTGAACCTAATTGCTTTTCCATGTTCAGGTTTAGCAGCACTCTTTAATGTATTTTTGGTCATTAATTTAAATGCTATGCTTGACTTAACTGGAATGTTCACACTTTGACATAAATCTCCTATGTAGCACATTTATATTCTCCATTTATGTTGCCTACAGTGATTAGTAGGTCATTCTGGTCTGTGCTGTCAGAACAAGTCACTAACCTGAACCATCTGTCCTAGAAGTAGACTCAGCTCTACCATCCCATTAACCCCTTTGCTGCCTGTTGTCACTCACGTCGAGGCTGTATATATCTTCATTTCTTGCCTATGTTTCAAAAAAGCAAAAGATCCGACACATTTGCATGAGCTCCATAAAGGGGATTTTATTTTGCTACATCAACTAACAACCTCTGTTTTTACCCTAGGACTGTACATCTTTAGTGCAGCTATCTGTGTTCCAAAGTAATAAGTAAAAGGGAAGACACTGACTTTTCAAGGAGCTTATGGAGTATGTGACAGAGCAAGCTTAGTTGTCTTCTTTCTTTGGAGTTTATGGCCATTATTCGTCTTATTTCACAGGTGTGAGCTTGCTTACAGTCATCAGAGGCCAAAGCCCAATAAACATGGGATGAAGGACACAGGGATGGAGAGACCCAGTGGAGCTGATGGTGGATGGTACTTGCAAGGGGAAAGGGGCACTCAAGGCAAGGTAGGAGAGGGCACAGAACTCAGCTATTTCACGTAGGGACACAGGGCTTTGAGGAGGAGGTCATTTCTAGGTCTTATCTAAATGCTCCGAGTAGAGCATTTCTGGGTTTGAATCCCACCCAGAGCTTCCAAGGACATCGTTCAAAATAGTCAGAACCTAAACCTCACCATTGGCATCTCCTGAGCTCAGAATTTGTCTCAGTCCTTGCTCACGGGAGGCCCTGCTGGCTTTTACTGTTCCCAACAGAAAGGCCAATGTCCGGCCTGCCTTACCTGCCACCCCTTCTGCTGATGAGGGAGGCTCAGCATGTTTCTTAAGCTTGCTTGTTCATGTTCCATACCACATGATTCTGGCTTCCCACTTCCCACCCATGTCATAGCCGAGAACACAGAAATGAACATCTCAATCTGCAGGCAGTCAATCTCCAGTCTGGCCAGTGACACGAGATAGCTTAAATTAAAAGGCTCAGCCTCACGGTAATTTCTCTCTTGGATAGTCAGAATTTTAGATAGACATGGAGATAAGGATAAAGATAAAGATGATGGAGATAGAGAAAAATGGAGAGTTCCTGACAGGTACATGAATTGGAAAGATGCCTAACCTTAGAGGAGACAAAATGGAACACGAGTGAACTGGAATTATGGTTCAGCCAAAAGCCAACCAGTGCAGTAGAGAAACGTCCTGGAGGGAGCAGGAGAAGACAGGGAGATGGGTCATTATTCATTCTGGGGGTGGGGATTAGATGCATGCCTCCTGCAGAGGAGAGGATGATATAGCCTGCAGCCTCGTGGGTTTGCTGGATGCTCTAATGCCCAAATTTCATTCCAGGTTCCAATGAGACTGAGTTACAGGGCTGTTCCTAGGATCCTGCAAGATGTCTAACTCCTTACAACTGTGTGTCTTCTTACAATAAGACCTCATCACTGAAGAGAGAACAAGGAATCTCTTTCTTGCTGGGAAGGATCTGAGAGAAAGAGAAAACAATCCCCAGACCACACATCTAGGTTTTCTGCTGAGTTATAAGGTCTTTTTATCAGCAAAGCAAAACTTTCATTGTATAAAATCTTAGAGCAAGGACTTCAAGAGGGCTTCCATTATGTAGGAGAACTTCCCTTGGTCTTGAGGATATGAAAATCCTAACAGAAGCAGAAATGTTCCCACACATTATTCCTTTCAGTCATTCTCATCTGGAGGTCTGCGGTGGTGAGTGAAAACAGGAGCATTAATGAGGACATTCACTGCCTCACGTGGGTCCTCCATTATCATAAGAGTCTCTGATTCTGGCTGCTGGTGATATTGGGGGATGCGATGGACTGGATGTGGGTTCCCCCCACCCCACCAAGTTCATATGTTGAATCCTTACCCCCAAGGTGATGGTATCAGCAGGTGGGGCAGATCAGCAGATTAGGTCATAAGGGTGGAACCCTCATGATGAAATTAGTGCCTTTATAAAAGGGACCCTGAGAGCTCCCTCATCCCTTCTGCGGTGGGAGGACACAGTAAAAAGACAGGTAGACATCTATGAACCAGGAAGTGGGCCCTCACCAGAACCGAATCTGCCTTGATCCTGGACTTCCCAGGCTGCAGCACTGTGAGGAATACAATCTGTTGTTTATAAACCACCCTGCCTATGGTTTTCATGTTTATAGCACCCCAAACAGATGAAAGCAGGGAGTTGCCTAATAAACTTTGAATAATCTCCCTAAGATCAGCTTTTCTTAAACTTTAATGTGCATGGGGATTATCTGGGGATCTTTTAAAAATGCAGATTCTGTTCAGAGGATCTCAGCTATCTCAGGTAGAGCCTGAGATCCTGTATTTCCAGCAAGCTCCCAGGAGATATTGATGCCGCTGGTCTGGGGACCATGTTTTGAGAGGAGATAGTGATATGACCCCTGCTGTCAGAGTCGAGAAGAGCTGCTCTCAGTGTAACAGCATGTCATGAGTGCTCATTAAAATACATGTGTAAATCACGGCCTCCGAGGCTCTGAGAGCTATTCCGTGTGACTTGATAGGGGATGTAAATGAACAAGCTCTCAATCACTTCAGTAAAAAGGAAAATATTTGAAATCTTATCCCTGAATTCCAAACCATTAAGGGACTGATGTCGGCAACTTTTTTTTTTCCTTTCATCCTAGCAAATTTGTGACTATTGAGCTAGAATAACAGACAGGCTGGAGGGCTGGGTAGGAAGGTTGGAGATAATTCCAGTTGGCCGAACTGTTTCATGAATAAAAGCTTAACACTTCACAATGAGGAAAAGGGAACTATTCATGACCAAGCATGTTACATGGTAACAGGCTCTGCTTCAGACTAGGTGTGCAGACTAGGTGTGCAACCTCCCCCTCACAATCACCCACCAAACCTGTTTTATAAAATCACTGGAGAAGCGGGGTGTTTATTATAGATGAGAAGACTTAAGAGTCATTTTTAAAGACTCTGAAAAGCCTTGGCCTGAGGTTACTGTATTTATTGTATAGGAAAGATGGGGGAAAGGAAACAGCCTTCTCCCCTAGCTGTTGACTATATGAATGCGTGTAAGGATTCCTTCTAAGGTATTGATAGTCCATTTACAAGACTCTCACCCTTAACCTTTGAGAGAGGATGAGATTTGAGGTTATCTTGAAGACTGGCTCAGTCTCAGAGTCCCCGCAGACGACCTTTCAGTCTGTCAGTCATTCACCATCATCCCAAGAGTCCCACTACTTCTGCAACATAACCTGGGAAGCTCCATAAGCCATTGATTCTGCCTAGGGATTGTCGAGGGCTGTGCAGTAGGTCACTTAAAGGTGGGAAAATCAGCTTTGGGATGGCTGCTGGTGGACTGATTGCAAGGCAACTGCTGGCTTTGCCCTTTAGGTGGTGGACATTCATCTTGGGCACTTTTGAGGCATGAGACTTCCCTGATTACCATCCTTATTGCCCTTGAACTTATTGTTAGGATGACCACCTCTTTCTGGGTTGCCTGAGACTTATATGAAAGGAATAGAAAATCCCAAGGAAATTGGAAGGTAGAACTTTCCTGGATCCTGACAGCGATTTAGGACTTGGGATTCATTCACAAAGATATTAAAGCAGAAGGCATTGGGGAAGGAGTTTGATGTTAAGCCTAATTAGAAAGCTTTTCCTATAACGAGCTGATTTGCAACTGGGAGGTGTTTTATTCTAATAACCTCATCACCTTCCCTCCAACATCAGTCAAATTTCGAAGAGGAAGACAAAGGGGGAAATGTTCACTTGTGCTTGTGTAGCAGACAAGAGCTTGGGCATCAACTCCAACCCACTTCTGAAGATGATGCTGAGAGGGAAACTGTCAGAAGCATCCAGGGATAAGAAAAGCAAGTGCTTTTGTTTCCTCTACTTCATCAGGCCACAAAGCTTGGGATTCCTTTTCTGAAACCAGAGGTGCCCCAAAGAACCAAACTCCTAACTATAAGCTAATACTGAACTTTGATACTTACAATAAACAAAAACAAAAGGGAAAATCTTGGTGGAAGAAGTCCACGTTGGACTAATTATTAATTTTGAACCCTTAGAAAAACAGGTACTAATATCTTAAGAATACCAAACCATGATCAAGAAATAACAAGTTTACTTTTTTTTTTCAACTCTGATTTTTGGCATCCATCTTAACCAAGCAGGATTAATTCGTGGCCTAGGAGCTCTTCAGGCTTATGTTTATTTATAATATTCAATATTCCCATAAGTGCAAATGTTCCAAATGGAAGGCTGCATTTTGATAATGCCCATTTCTTCATTAAGATTTCATCATCCACCTACATTAAAGAGCCTCTCCCTACACTTTGTTGCTTCGGCTTTCACCTTGTGTATTCCTGCTTTATTTGCTTAATCTTGAGATCTGGCTTCCCAGGCACTCTCAAATTTGAAACAAGCAAAGTTTGTGCATTAGCGTATCCTGGGCATGCATGATTTATGAATGGCAGGTTTCTTGGCACAATTTAATGGTACAAGAGAGACTTTGTTTTAAACATTAAAATGGAAGTCAAGAAGTGGCAACAATGGGTGGGGTAGCAGAACACAGAGCATGGAAAGAAGTTTGGGTCAAGAGTTAACCAGTTCTTACTTGGTCTGTTTCTTAGTCTTGTGAACTGATTCTTCAATAAATTATAAGAAGCCCTGACATTTGACCAACTAAAAAAGTATTTTAAACTACCGTTCTGATAACTTACCCAGACAAGCTCTCGTTCTGCAAAAAATTTAATTGTTAATGTTTACATATATGAAGAAATCAAACATCTTTGACTAGTCCAAAATAAATTCATTTTCTCTTTAGCAGGCATCCTACTTATATTCAGGTCATTTTCCACCAAAATAATTCTTCTTCTGACAGAATCTTTTGTAAATCAATCTATCAGTCAATGCTACCAAATCTTTTAAAGAAAAGTCGAAATCTTCATAATATCAAGACAACTACCCTTCCTGAGTAAAATTAGAGTCTGACTTGTTATATGCCCCTGTAATATAAAGGCTCAACATACAAGTCTATTTTTCGCATTGCAAAATACGAGCTCAAGTAACACAATTTTTGTTTAACAGCTATAACTAAAACATCCTTTATAGAGCAAAATAATCATTAATAAATTATTCCAAATAATATCTTATATTTGAGATGTTCCAATCACTTCAAACACAAACAAGCAAACTCTAACTTTTCTTTACCCATGGCTAAATTGAAGAATTGGTGAGATGATAACTCAGGTCTTCAAATAACAACACAGGAATTTTACTTTAAAGTTTTTGATACATCATGCAATGATTGACTCATAAATGCTTCCTGGAGACTGAAAAGTTTTGATACCAATGGTAGGAAATGAGGATTGATAAAACCAGTGGCTTGTGCAAGCTCAGGATTCACACACAATTGAAAATTTTGCTTCCTACAGAAGCCTTCCATATTGTTTAGGGCAGAAGCAACTCCGAACCACATTCACCATTCTAGGCACATTTTTTTGTCTGCTTCAGAGAATACTGGCCAATTGGTAGAGCCTTACGTGGCACATGGACACTATGGATTACCTTGTAGATTTTGCAATGGCAGAGTCATAATGCCTCCGGCTGCAGCTGCTGCCACCAGCCCTTGGATGTTGGTGAGATTCGCTGTTGGCAGTGTAAGAACCAGTCCTTGCTGGCCTCCTAGCTGTCCTGCCATGTTGAAGGGGATGAGGATTGGCTGGTTGAGGGCTGGGGGGCCTCCCGGCATCACGCCGGCCACAGCAGAAGCTAACTGCTGTGCCGTCAGAAGTGGCTGCAAGGAAACAGATAAAGCTAGCTCACTTACCTGTGGAACCAAGGCATGGGTTTTAAAAACATCATCCTTCCATTTAAGCAGGGTCAGAAAGAAGTACCAAAAATATGCTGTATTCCATTTAAAAAAATGATTGGTAGAAAAAAATTTCAAAGTTGCATTTCATTGATATCTTTGGAAAATTTCATTTGGTTTGGACTTCTTCTGAGGAACTCAAATACCTTTACAAGTAATAACTTATGTTTACATGCTGTTCTTCCAATGAATTTCCATTTGATCCTGTCTTCATGTATTTGAAGCTCTCAGCTAATTTATTCTCTGTTGTTCCAGAAAGAACTTACTGGGATCAGTGGGATTTTTTGATTCAAAAAGAGCAACAAAATACTACTTTTGACTTTTAAATCAACAAAAATAATGTAGAAAATTTACTCAATGCTGGAAAGTCTGTATTGACACCACTATGCAGATCTATGGCTGGGGGATATGTATACTAGCATAATCCTTTTGGAAAGCAATTTAGAAATAGATTATCAAGAGCTGCAAAAATATTTATCCCCCTTTAACTCAGAATATATTCCTAGGATATAGCTTGAAGATATTATTCAAAAGGAAATAAGATAACTGCATAAAAACCTGTATTATGTTTCAAAATACATAAATATTGAAAACAGTTTATTACAGTACTAAACCAGATAAAATATTGCACAGTCATTAAAATGGATCATTATGACACCTCTTTAGAAAAGTAGAAAATGTTTGTAATATAAGAATACAATAGAAAATAAGCTGGATAACTATTAAGTAAACTTGAATGATTATTGTTAAAATGGTAGAATTATGTATGTACAATGACAAGATCTAAAACAGAATATAAGACATAAAAGTATTTGATGTGGATAAAACTTAAAATCTTTGAAAATAATTCTTTTGTTACTACTCTAACATCCTTTGCCCAATTAAAATGATATTATACAAACACATGTTTATGTGCACTATGGATGGAACAGCCTTTCTCTGGTAGGGAAATGCAACTGCTGGGCATGTTTTGAGGGCTCTTCACCAGGATGACATGGGAGGGATTCCTGCCCTGGTCAAGCCAGATGACCCCAAGAGTCATTTGATTTTAAAGTCCTTGATTCAGGACTTTCATTGCAGCCTTGTGGGAGCCGTGTGGAACATAATAATCCCATATCTGTTGTTCTTCTACAAGAACCAACGCAAAACTCTTATGTGAGGGATAGGTAATTAAATACAGGCATACTACCAAGCCCAATGTGTATAGCCAGACACTATTCGAATGCTGTAGTTATTCTACCAATGAGATACAGAGAGGCTAGTAACTTGTGCAAGTCCCATGTCTAGTTGAGAGGGGGTTCAAGTTCAAGCCCAGGAAGGCTGCTCCAGTGCCCGTGTTTTACCCCTTTCTTGTATCCCCTCCAATACAAAGAACAGATTTAGAGAAGTGGGGCTGCTTTATCTGAAGAATGAGGGGAGGTGTGGAGAGGGCTAAGTTCACACTATGGCCATTCCCTGCAGTGTTTCTTTCAGGACCCTTTGGGGGAAGACTCTGCAGAACCCTAGGATTCTGCACAGCTGAGTTTAGAACTGCTGCTTTAGACCCCACAGGCCTTGTTCCTAGTGTATTTGTGCACTTTGCTAAATTCACACCAAGTAACTGTGCTTCCCTTTTTAAAAAAATAGTTATTCTAATGAGCAAAATAAATATACTTCGGGAATGAATACAAAATTACATGCTGGCCCTCAGATTCCAGGTGTTACATCACTGCCAATAGTGATATTATGGTAAGAGGGAAGGCAAATGAGTAGCTCTCAGACCATACATGGGTCATAGATTTGGGGGGTTTGGCCTGCAGCATTTTAAAAATTGGATTTGTGGGCTCAAGGCAGGGCATGCACTCTCCAGTTTGTCACAGGGCCACCACTCCTCACTGACCTGGGCCTGTAGGGCTGCCTACCCAACCTGAAGGCATTAGCGTGTGTTACCCCCAGTATGTTCACAGGCAGGTGTGCAGGCATGCATACACGCAGACACACATTATTACATGAACAACACATGATGTTACAAGCATAAAATTATAAAGAGTATGACACCAAAAATCCTGTTCCTGAGAGTCCCAGGAAAACTCTCTAGGCTTCCAT
The DNA here is from genome assembly GCF_002776525.5 of Piliocolobus tephrosceles. Taxonomy (NCBI): domain Eukaryota; kingdom Metazoa; phylum Chordata; class Mammalia; order Primates; family Cercopithecidae; genus Piliocolobus; species Piliocolobus tephrosceles. Next base: position 27,845,789 of record NC_045441.1, on the reverse strand, counting down.
AAGCCAGCATACATTTGCCCAGGCTTTCTGTCCAGAGGCACGGAGCGATCTGTGCTCCGAGATGGACTATGGGATCTGAGGCCACAGGGAGTCTTGGTGGCTAGTGGAATAAGAATGTCAAGACCAACCCTCACTCTAAACTTGCATGAGCCCTCAGTGTGCTGAAAGTCATTAACTTCCAGGAGCAACAATGACAACAAAAGGGAAAGGCCCAAGTCTCAGCTTCTCTTTCCATAAAAGCAGGATGAACTCTGAACGCTTCACACTAAATGATAGAGGTAAAAAGGAAAAAAAAAGCCCAGCCTTTTATAATTGTGTTCTACATCTCCATAGAGCCCACATCAGGCTGCAAAAAAACAAATATTGGACTTTAAAAAATAATGATTGTATTTCTTTATTAATGCAAGAGCTACATGTGATGTACAGTATTGTCAAACCCAATAAGCTGAACTTGCATTAAAATTGCATTAACTCTTTTATATTAAATCACATCTTGTATTTCAAAAATGGCTATAGTAAGGTTGAAATAACTTAATTTTCTTCACACTCCAGTCATTGAAGTTTTACTTTCCAGAAAACTGCATGGTAACCAACAGCACAACTGTAGTGGGTTTTAAGTTAAAAAAAAAAAAAAAAAGTATTTCCACATGATTAAAGCCAAACTTTCCTTTAAGAAGAGAGAATAACTTTGCAAAAGCATATTTTCTTGGTGGTATTTAACAAATAATGTAGTCATACAGCTTTTCATACAAAAATTTATTACCATCTTTGCTCTGTTGGAGTTAATTGGATTTAACTCATTATTATTTGGTTATTTATATGGTTAAACCATCCTAAATGCAGCCTAATGGAAAGCAGTTGAGAGATACTGACCTGTGGCCCAACTGGAAATGGTGGGTGGGTCTGACTGGCCTGGTGTTGGTCAGGAGTACCTGGGTCTGATAGTGCCGGGTTTCCTCTGGCCCCTGGAATTCAAAGGAGAAATGCTCCCTTAATATATGATCCAGCCTGGGAACTGCACACAACCCCATTTGCCTGTGATGTCACATAACATTAAGGCATAGATGATATGACAGAGTGGTTTATCAATATCTCCAGTGCTCAAATCACTTATCAACTGCATAAATAATGATGAGAGACATTCAGGATGGCCAAGTTCATCAAGAGGCAGAAGAACAGAACAGCAGGGAATGTAGCACAGTCAGCTTGCATAGAGTATGCCAGTGTGCCACATGTGTGGGAAACTATACCCTTTAAGTACAAGCAAGCCACAGCTAATCTAGTATCCTAAAATTAAATGAAGTGTGATCTCAGATATGACCAAGTCCATCCATATTTTCCCCTAATACGGCTTTCCCCATCTCCTCCATACTCCTAAGCCCTTCGTCCATACTCTTTGAACACTGAATCTTATGACATCGCTTTCCTGAAAACAAAGCCTTTTTCCATATCACCTTACACAATGTCCTAAAAAGAATATGGCTCTCCCTAAGCAAGTGTCCCAGGTGCTGACTGAAACACTAGGAATCCCACAATAGCTCCAGGGAGCTCCGCCATGCTAAGCACAGAACACAGCTTGCTTCCTTTACTGGAATCCTACTGGACAGCAAGGCAGAAAAAATGAAATTCACCCAAGAGCAAATCCTTCAAACTCTTTTTAACATGTTCATTTCTCTACGTGTGCTTCTGTGCTTTGTTTCAGGACAAACTGTAGCAGGTAAGATAGTGGTAGAAACAATAAATACACAAACAAACAAATAAAACCGGTGGCAATTTTTGAGAATTTCTACTTGGTAGCTTTGTTTCCTTGGAGTTTTCTAATGGGTGGTTGAAATCCAATTCCAAGCAAACCTGAACAAGATCCTCTTTTCTGATGTTTGTCCTGTGAATAACAAGTGGAAGACAATTCAAACCCTGTTTACTGGCATGCCACGGACAACCCAGAAAAAAAGATAGGGCTCTGTCACACTTATAAATTTTAAAGAAGGTATTATTGGCTCATTTAAAACAAATTCTCCTATATATTCTCCAAAGGGACAGACTTATAAATAATGGAAACAGGGAAAAATACTTCAGCACATTAAGCTACAAATAAAATTGACTGCTACATATTATTCAATTGACTTCTATCTCCACCATGATGTGTCAATCATAACAGCATTTTATAATAGGATTAAGCAATAAATGTGCAAAGCCATTATGTGGAAATCTGAAAATCTGATTAATTTGTAATATTTTTGTGCAGAAAGTCAGGACTGGACATTGCTTGGGGAATACTACAAGCATTCTATTGAAATTCCTAAATTGATTTGGAACAAACTAATAAAAACACAGACTTGCTGACATTTTATAAAGTGAATTCTGTCAAAATATGTTTGGCATTTTAATGATTGCTGTCATTTAATAACAAGGATAAGATGACCCATCATAAGATGCCAATCATTTCCTCAGAATGTACAGAAGACTTTTCTTCTAAATTTTTTTATATGTGATTTACCTATTATGCTTAAAAGCATGGCATTTTAAGCTGGGAGATGGCTTGTGCAGTGCAAACCTTTCAAATCTCTGTTCTTTCTTATATACCCAAGTCCCATTTTGCCCTAAAATTCTCAGCAGAAATTTATGTACTTCAAAGAGCTTATGAGGTTTCAAAGTGATGTTTTTGGTCAAATATTCAGATTAGGTAAATACTCAAATGGCTAAAAGTGCACAATTTTTTAAAAATTTGGTTGTTTTCCCATACTTGCCAGCCATGGGTTTTTATACCAGACTACGAAAAGAGATTTTACAATGCGCAGAAAAATAGAAAAGCCCTTTTAAGCAATTAAAAAATGAATACCCTCATTCTAAAAAATTTCTATACCATGCCAAGTCCTTCTGGCTCATGTTTCTTTCATGCATACAAAGCCCACTTTCTGACTGTGTTTCTAATGCGCGCCATCGTAATGTTTAGGATTGGTCTCGCACAGGCACTGTGTCAACAAGAGTGTGCGTTTGTTCCCCTCAACTTTACACAGATTACATTTGTTTACATTTATTCTTCGTTGCTTTGAGTCCTAGCTGGTGCCCAGCAGCTTGTTCTGAGGCTGGTTAATTCTCAAAAACCACGTTCAGTGCAGTCCAGGGCAATTCCACACAATTTCATGTGTAAAATGAAGTCTTTCACAGGCTCTAGAGGAGATTATGTATGCTCTCCTGCCTGGATCCAAAAGTAATGTTTCTTCTTAATGTGCATCTCCATTTTCCCCAAACACATGTATCACGCATAACCTTGTAGGACCATAAACTAATCCGTCTGGCTAGAAGGCGACTCTGGAATCAGGGGCCTTCGCAGAGCCAGAGGGGGAATCAGGAAGTCAGAATGAATAAATGATGTTGGCTAAGGGTTTCAGAGAGATTTGAAGCAACACTTAGCTGAATGTTTGCAGAGAATTTGACGTTGGATATTTTCATGAGCACAGATACGAAAACACAAACTTGAATGGGTTGGGTGGGTTTCTCCTGACCAGGAGCCTAGCAAACATGTTACATCTCTGAGACCAAGGAATTCCAGGAAAGCTCTCTGAAGTCTGTTATGAAGTTAGCAGTCTATGCTTTTGAGGCAGCAACTATGAGCTCTACAGGACAGAGGCTGTGCTGCTGGTTCATCACTTTATGCTGTCATTTCATTCACATTTCTTTTTCAGTAGAAATAGAGGTCTGGCTTTTAGTTCAGCAGTGATATAATTCCTTTAAGATAGGTACTGGCATCCACTTGACTGCTGTTGTTTAACATAAACCTTTGAAATATCTTTAAATTTTTAGCATATTGGCAAATTCTACCTCAATTCCAATTTAGATATTCAAAGCCGTTTGGTGTAAGGGTTAAAACCAAGAACTCTAAAAAAAAATTAAACTCTGCCTGGATTTAAATTTAGCACTACCACTTAACTGAGAATGTGAACTCTGGCTTGTTTTCCAACTTCATGCATCACCTTGTAAAAGTCAGGGATAATAATAGTACCCCTCTCACAGCACAGCTGTTGTGAAGATTAAATGAGCTAATATATATGTAACTTTCTTGAAACAGTGCATGCTTGTCACATAAGCGCAATTTCTCTTGATTATTGTTATTTAATAAAAAAGTTTAATTTCTCTTTTGGAGAGACAGTATCTCACTCTGTTGCCCCGGCTAGAGTGCAGTGGTGTGATCATTGCTCACTGCAGCCTTGATCTCCTGGGCTCAAGAAATCCTCCTACTTCAGCCTTCTGAGTAGCTGACACCCAGCTAATTTCTTCTTCTTCTTTTTTTTTTTTTTTTTTGGTACAGAAATAATCTCACTCCATTGCCCATACTGGTCTTGAACTCTTGGCCTCAAGTGGTCCTCCTGCACTGGCCTCCCAAAGTGCTGGGATTTTAGGCATGAGCCACAATGTCCAGCCTAAGCTGTATTTAATCTAATAATATTTAATATTATTTAATGTGTCTAAATAGCGACCTGCCCCAAGCCGACTCAATTCATATTCCTGCCCCTCTGTCCCTTCCTGTGCAGTTCACATTCTCTTGCACACTGGCTAAAGGTGGCCACTGTGCACTGACGCTAACTCTGTTCTTGGTACCACTGGATGAATGTTTGGAGCTGAACTAAATGGTTGGGTCCTGAAGAGCCTACAAAGCAAGATGCTTACATATATAGTGCTTCCTTTAGTCCATGGTAGCATAATCACGAAATATGGCACAAAGATAGTGGCAAGGTTTCCAAATTTTCACACAGACCATGGCTTATACCAGTGGTCCTCACCCAGGCCTGTAAATCATTTGTGGAGCTTCCTGAACACAGAGGTTGATATCCCTCATGAGGCCACTGACAGAGCATCTAAAGGGTAGCTCACGTGAATGTTTTATGAAACTCTACCTGTGACTGAAGACCACAGGGAGCCAGCAGTGGCTTGGATGTTACCTAGGCAAGGCTGAATCTCCTTTGTGCTGAGACTGCCATATGCAATCAGTTTTCTGAATGGCAGATGGGTCTGCAGCTAGTGTAATCCCCTTGGCCTTCCAAGCTTCTTTATCTGCACCATTCTTTTATCATAATCCTGATTGACTTCTAGCTTAGCAAGGGTGGAATCATCTCAGATACATCTGTTTTGTAATTATGATTTGTTCACAGATAATTTTAAAAGTATAATAACTGATTTTAAAGGGATCGTAATATAAAATTTAAAATAGCCATATAACAGGAGTTAATTATCTGCAAATACAAGAAACCCTGATTTGAATCTATTATGGACAGGACAGGTCATAAATGGTGAAGACATCAAAATACCGATTAGGAGATTGGATGGTACACTTGGATACAACTTATTCATTGTTATAAGACCTGGTCGTCAGAGGGCATTTGTTCCCTCAACACCATTGGTCCCAGGGTTGATCTCACATCCGAAACCCACAGGGTTGCCTGCAGATCCCTCTGCTCTGGAGGGACTGTGACCCACAGAGCTGAGAGGGGTGACCGCCTGAGCATGACACTCCTTTCTTCAGTGCCCTCCTGAGGACCGAGCCTCCCACACACCACTCTCTCCACACAGCTCAAGCTGAGTCCCTGAACAACCATCACCAATGACTGTCATTGCACTCCTCATAGCAAGTTCATTTTTGTTTTGCAATTTTTTTTAAAATTTGGTACAACAGATTTTCATTCACCAAGGGGAACCTGGCTCAGCATCTCTTAGTGACGCTAAAAGTAAAACAGATGTTCACTCTTGCACAGAGTTTTGAATTGTTCCCTCTTTTTGGAGTTGACTCTTCCAAGTAAGTCATTTTAAGAAACGAATACACTATTTTTAATCCCGAGAGTACATACTCCTTTCTGGAGCCTTACCCTTTGCAAAGAGAATATGACGGCCAGGGCAGATTGAGAAAGGAACAGAACTGCAAATATAAATTGTTCATCCCAGGCAAAGCAGCTCCACTTCCTCCCATGCATCAGCGATCCCTCCAAAGTACAGTGCTTAAGATTCCCTGGTTAATGACCAATGTATTTTTTATGAATTGGGTTCTTCGGATAGAGAGTTTGGGTTTCTGTGCTCTCTGCATTAGCACAAACATAATCACCTGAAGGTCACAGAGATCCCTCAGCTTTTTCTGGTAGTCATACCTTTCTCACCCACTGTTTGCAGTTTCCACCAGTGAAGGAGGTGACACAAAGGTTACTTATTCTAAGACAGACAGTTGGATGCATTGTTATTTCATGCTGGGCGTGTGAACCCCAGTTAAGCAGAGCAAAAGTCCCCTCTAAATTAAACTTCTCTTTCTTTCAATTTTTTCAAGATTACTAAATGCCAAAGACGGGGTGGAGGTGTCTATAAAAATCTCTGCTGAGCTACTGCCACTCTTTGCCTCTTTTTATTGCCAGTTAGAACTTCTTTATGATACTGGCCACACAGGTATTTACATACAGAACACTGTACGGACCCTCAGTAGAATCTGAGACTCCAAGGCTAATTCTACAAGCCATGCTTGGAAATCAAACATTCATTAATCCACATAAGGGTTTGTACGTTTTTGCAAATTACATTGTCAGGTACTTGTAAATTCACCTATTGAGGCCTGGAGAACCAAGACTGTCTGATTACATTAATATGAAAAATGCATTTCTTTATTCTTTTAGTGAGTGACTTATCTGGCTCTAGCAGAGGGAAGTCCACCTTTCTTTGGGTGAAGGGTCTAGGTCCTAAGTGGTTCCAAATCTTTATTTTAAGGCTGCATCTATACATGAAAAGCCAAAGGGAGATCTGAGACATTTAGATAAAGTACAAAAAGAAATCCTACAAATCTCTTATTTGGACTGAAGATGTTTTTGTAGTATCTGCCAAAATTCCTCAATAATTGCTTCATTTTTTATATGTAGATTTAGTCTGTGTTATAGAAGACTTTAATGACCTTTTCTTCCTCAAAATCTACTAAATATCCCTCAACCTTCTTCCAACAATTTTTTTTATCATTTGTTTCCACATCTACCTAATAGAAGCAGAGCTAAACTCCTGTGATATACAGGTCAATAAAGGTCTCAATTTCTGTAAATATTTTTTCTCAGAGAGACATGAATAAAGGAGATAGTCATCAAATGTATTTTAGCAAAATTCCACGAAATACTTTAGGCAGTTAGAGAACTTTGGGGGTAGAGATTATCCCTTGAGTACTGCTCTCTCTACAAGAGTGTAAGTTCTTTCAGGGAAAAGTCTCTCATTTTGTATCTCCCACAGGCCAGCTCCAGGCCGTCGTATGTACACATTTATGTATCTCCATATGTATGTGTGTATGGTGGTGTTGAGGTACAGCACAATGAGTTCATATTCTTAAAATGATGGAGGTATGTGTCAAAATTAGTGGAAAGAATTCAGACACAGATTTTTACAGCATCCAAAAATAGTTTGTCTAATTTTTAAAATGTGCCTTTTTAAGTTTAAGAAGTCTTGCTCATTTCAAAACAGTTCTCCTAGGAAATGCACGCTTCCTCTGGCAAGGTCATTGCTAGGAGGCACCCTCAACACTGCACTCCATCCCTGGCCGAAGTCTCCTTGCAACTGACAGCTGGGCTCTGGAATCTACAGATGGTCCAGTCACACATGTTCTGGGCTTTCATGCCCATCTAAGCAGTCTCCTTCTTTCTTCGTCCTTGCTCAACCCTGTGCCAACGGGGTTTAATAATTTGTGGGGATCAGTGCAAAATAAAAACGCTGGTCCTGGCCTGGGGCTGGGAAATCAATCTCTCCTTCTCCAGGGCACCACCCCACCTTATTGCAGATGGGTGAACCCAAGGGATTGCAACCTTCTGGCTGGGATGTGTTGGAGACCTGGATTGGGGTTGAGCAGGAAGACCCTTGATGAGTCACATGCTGAGCATATGACCTTCCCCTCACTTGAGCCAAAGCCCCCTGAGAAGGGCAGAGTGGAGCACGTGGCAGCCACACTCAGGCTTCCAGGGCCACCAGGGACAGAGAGTGGACAGCCAGAGCCCACCCTGTCCTGGGGAGGTGAGGAAACTCTAAGCCCCCTCCATCCTCCTACATGCTCAGATGTCCCATTGGACTTTACTGATAAAACACAAATTCACAGACAAATTCTGAAGAAATTCAGGATGGTGACCTCAAGGCATTAAATCCCAGCCATCGGGTTCTGCTGGCTGCTGAGCTCTGTGAGACTGCAGCCGTCACCTGCCCATGAAAGAGGCCCTCCCCACAGCTCACTGCCGATTCCACTGACTCGGTTTCCATACCATTTTGGGTTACTAGTTTTCCTTCAAGAAACCTCAGAAAGGATCTTCAAATTTTGAAACTTGTCCCTACACCTAAAACCGCTTCAAGAAAGTCGCTTTTCTAAATCAGTGCAAATTCTTTTTTTTTTTTTTTTCTTGAGATGGAGTCTCGCTCTGTTGCCCAGGCCAGGGTGCAGTGGCTTGATCTCTGCTCACTGCAACTTCCACCTCCTGGGTTCAAGCGCTTCTCCTGTCTCAGCCTCCTGAGTAGCTGGAATTATAGGCATGCACCACTACGCCCGGTTAATGTTTGTATTTTTAGTAGAGACAGGGTTTTGCCATGTTGGCCAGGCTGGTCTTGAACTTCTAACCTCGGGTAATCTGCCTGCCTCAGCCTCCCAAAGTGCTGGGATTACAGGCGTAAGCCACCGTGCCCAGCCCATATTAGTGCAAATTCTTAAGAATGCTTATATTTACAGAGGAATTTAAACACGGCTTTTTTTCCCCAACCAGAAATCAAACCCACAAATCATTAACATGTCTATTACAAGTCATTATGAATGGCCTCCTAAACATATCATTTGGTGGGAAATTAGGATAAAATTTGGTTTTCTAATTCATTATGCTGATAATACAGAGACAAGGTATGAATTCTTCAAAAAAGGAAGCATTTAAAAGGTGTCACCTGCTTTTCTTCAGCTGTAGATCTACCTTTGCAACAGTGTTTCGCTTTCACTACCACCACCACCACAGATTTTTCTCTCCTGGCTGGCCGCCAAATCACTGGGGAGCTTGACAACAAGGGAACAAGATCTAGATTCTTCAAGGCAGTGTGATTGGCCTAGTTTTAAATTGTTTTCAGTTTATCTACCCTTAGTAAAACAGGCAAGAATTACCAACAGCTGGTTTTAAATATGCTTGAAAAATGGTCAAAGCTGTTAAATATTCTTTGAAATTGTGGGACTAGCTTAGGTGAAGAGCGAGCGAGAGGGGAGCGTTTTGAGGGTGAGGAGATGTGGGCGAAGTGAGGGGAGCTAGTCCATGTTTTCATACCTGACACCTGCATTACAGTACTGTGGTGTGGAAATGGCAAGGCCAGAGAACTCTGCAGTTCTTTCTGTAAGATCCCATCCTCCAGCCCACTTCTAAAACATTCTGATTTGTGTTCTAATACCCGCAAGGCTCTCTTTGCAGCCTTACAGACCTACAGGACTTCTCCATCTGACACCTTCTTATGAGATTTTAAACTCTTTTTACTCACTGAGACTGTTAGCCAAGTGGTCCCACATGGATACTGGAAACTGAAGCCTGAAAAGGAGATGGGGATGGACCAGAGATCACTGTGTTGTGGTGACACGAGTCCACACTCTTGGCTCAGACCAAAGTTATCATGAGAACGACGGTGATATCTCATTACCCTCTTCTCCTCCAAGACCCCAGATGCCTTCCAGAGGTCTGAACTCTGCACAACCCTTCAGCAGCAAGGAAGCTACTAATCTGTCATGCAGAATATGATTTAAGCATGAGTTACAACAGACTAAACCATTATTTCAATTGGAAATGATGGCCTCTGGGTGCAGTCACTTCTGTGGTACAAGACCTCAGAGACCTCCAAGACAGAAAACAGTGGTTCTTCATCAGCAGTAGCTGCATTTGTGACTGCAAAGGGCAGGTGATTAGATCACCACAGACCATAGACTTCCCCAGATTCTGAGATTGAACAGGGCAGTCCAATTAAAGGAGATCATTAATAATTGGGTCAATAGGAATACGGATCTTGAAATTTAATTTTTCCAAGAAAAAAATTTTAATTGTCACGTGCTACTGTGTCTGGAATTGGTTCCTTCCTGTAGGTTCTTGGTCTCCCTGACTTCAAAAATTAAGCTGCTGACCCTGATGTTGAGTGTTACAGTTCTTAAAGATGGTGTGTCCGGAGGTTTGTCCTTCAGATCTTCACATGTGCCCTGAGTTTCTTCCTTCTGGTGGGTTTCTGGTCTCGCTGGCTTCAGGAACACAGCTGCAAACCTTCCCTTTGTTATAGCTTCGTAAACGTGGCACGTCCAGAGTTGTTTGTTTCTCCCACTGTGTTTGTAGTCTCGCTAACTTCGTAAGTGAAGCTGCAGACCTTTGCGATGAGTGTTACAACTCATAAAGGCAGCGCAGACCCAAAAATCAACCAGCAGCCACGCTTTGCTGGGAATAGCAAAAACAACAAAGTCTCCACAACGTTGAATAGCATCCACCCACTGGCGGCTGCAGGAGCATGTGGCCAGCTTTTATTACCTTATTTGGCCCTGCCCACATCCTACTGATTGGTCTATTTTACAGGTCACTGATAGGCCCATTTTACAGAGTGCTGATTGGTCCATTTTACAGAGTGCTGATTGGTCCGTTTTTACAGAGTTCTGATTGGTGCATATACAAACCTTTAGCTAGACACAGAGCACTGATTGATGCGTTTTTACAGAGTGGTGATTGGTGCATTTACAAACCTTTAGCTAGACACAGAGTGCTGATTGGTGCAGTTACAATCCTTTAGCTAGACAGAAAAGTTCTCCAAGTCCCCCCCCAACCCAGAAGCCCAGCCGGCTTCACCTCTCACTATCATGATCAAACAACATTTTAATGCCCTTCTCCCACCCCAAAGGATGTGTTCTCAATCTCAAGACAATCCTTAAAAATGAAGAATTTCAGCCTAATGAAAAACTCATAGCATCATGCTTTCTTTTTCACTTTCCTTTTGACCAGTGACTGTTTCATGGTAGATGGACCCTGGTCTGTTTGGAGTATTTGGGAGCTTCATGTGTTTCGTGTCAGCAAGGTAGGATTTGAGGAATCACAGCATGCTCACTGCTTTTATTCTTCTAGGCACAGGAATGTGTGGCCAACACTCCTCTTTATTCAAAATTCTTTTGAATAAAGAATTCCTTTCTTCCCTCAATCCTTATTTTTAAGAGACAAAAATATAATTTCCTTCATATATACATATTTATATGTGCCAGCTCATACACTAATGACTTTGTATATATTATTTAATCAACTCTTACAATAACCCTATTAGGTGTTTATGATTATTTCATTCATTTATACAGGAAACAAAACTGTATAAACTGTCTAAATAAATAGAAATTAACTCACTGCCTCTTCGGCACAATGAGGAAGCAGCAGAGAGATGAGAGTATCAGGCCTTTCTCATTGATGGCAGGATCACGTCTTTAGCCAATTAGGTTTCTCTACTGCTCAAACATTTTATAATAGCTGCCATCGACTCAATACTTACCATGTGCCAGCCACTATACTCAGTATTTTATATCTGTTTTCTCATTAAATCTTCACAGAAGGTCTGTGTAATCAGGACCATCGTTCCCGTTTTGCAGATGTGGAAACTAAGGTTTAGACAGGTTAAATAATTCACCTATGGTCACAGTTAGTGAGTAATAGAGTTGGGATCTGAATCCAATTCCATTTGACTTCAAGACTACACTACATTATACATTAAATGCAAATATTTCAATAATACAGACCACAATAAATCACCAATATCATGATACAAATTGCAGTTTTTAGATATTTTCCTCTGCATCTAGTGGAACCCGGGCCCAGAGCACTCTAGGTTCCCAGTATGGTGGGTGGAGGAGGGGAAATGGCAGAGAAGTAGGGAGAGGAAAAGAGTGGGTCCCACCAGAGACATCCTTTTCTTGTGCCCCATTTTTTCCCCAGGAAAACTTGACCAAATTCCTAAGAAATAAGCACCCCCGCAATCGTCTTTAAAATAATGTTAATAATGAGCTAAGAGCAGCTGCATTCTTAGTTTAGGGTCTCCATAATCAAGGTGTGACCCCTGGGCCAGCAGCATTGGCATCCCTTGGGACCTTGTGAGAAAGGCAGATGCTCAGGCCCCAGTCCAGCCAGGTCTCAGACCCACCAAATCAGAATCTACATTATAACACGGCCCCCAGGTGATGCACAATGCCCATGGTAAAGTGCAAGAAGCACTGGGTTTGAGTTTATAATTCTTTGCATTTCTCCTTTTTCTTCCTCCCTCTCTTCCTTCCTCCATCCTTTCCTCCTTCCCTTCTCCCTGTCTTGTTTCCTTTCTGTCTTTTTCATTCCTTCCTTCTTCCTCCCTTCCTTTCTTTTTTATTTGGCAGTACTAAAAGCAGGAATGCACCCACAACTCCTAACTTGCATCAGACATTTGCAGTAGACTCTTAAATCCTATCCCACAAAAGTCAAGGGGGAGGCGTGAGAATGTGGAGAAAGAAAATGTGCTGGAGGAATGCTCTCAATCACAGTAATAACCTGGGCCACTTCTTACTCCATGCAACCTGCTGGGAGGACGACCAAGGAAGAGGTTCACAGCAGGAAGAGCTGCTTCCACATTCTCTTAAAGGGACCCATATTTATCCTTTTTAAAACACAACAAAACTTGTGCCAAATGTAGCCCAATATCATTGCTCTGTTATTTATGGCAATTTTCCTGACCACTTTCTCCTTCCATATCCATATCTTTACTTTTCCATTTGTGAGGGTCCATGAAGATAAGAGTCTGGCCTATCCGTTTCAGTTATTTGCTCTCAGAACATCACATTCTTTACAAAAGTAGCCAAAGTACCACTTTAAATAAGGGTAATGAAAATTTTAAATCCCTTAAAGCAGAAATAAAACAGCATTTCTACACAGATACTCCAAAAGACTAGCATTTGCAATCCACTCTTGTGTGCAACTCAAAATCAGTGAAAGGGGGGTCATTTAGAACTCAGTAAAGGACAGGAAGGAAACACCCCCAGAGGAATTACATTGCATGAAATTGTAGCATCACATCCGGTTAGCAAACCCTTATGGTAATAGAGTTTCTATAACAAACAACAACACAAAATTGATCAGGAAGAGAAAGATGTCACACAACTCACTACAAACAAATTACCAAGAGTTTCAAACCTTCAAAGATGGGGTAACAAAATATTGCATTCCTATGAAGATTAAGTAGATCCAGAATATGAAAATTCAAATCGGCCGGGCGCGGTGGCTCAAGCCTGTAATCCAAGCACTTTGGGAGGCCGAGACGGGCGGATCACGAGGTCAGGAGATCGAGACCATCCTGGCTAACATGGTGAAACCCCGTCTCTACTAAAAACTACAAAAAAAAAAAAAACTAGCCGGGCGAGGTAGCGGCGCCTGTAGTCCCAGCTACTGGGAGGCTGAGGCAGGAGAATGGCGTGAACCCGGGAGGCGGAGCTTGCAGTGAGCTGAGATCCGGCCACAGCACTCCAGCCTGGGCCACAGAGCCAGACTCCGTCTCAAAAAAAAAAAAAAAAAAAAAGAAAATTCAAATCAATGTCTCATCAAGAGATTGTTGGAGGCTTTTTTGCCTTCCCAAGAGTCGGTTATAAAAAACCAACCAGCCAAACAACTAGTTCAATTCATGTGTCTCTGACCATTTTTTTCTCACTTAGTCTATTTATTTCTTTGCATTACTGTAATTGAAAAAGTATCTATCGCTAAAAGATGCTATTAACTTGAGTGCATTCATAGAGTGTTATATTACTAATAGACTTAGGTCATATGTTGTCCTCTTGTTCTGAAGATTATGTTCCACTTAAAGTCAAATAGAACAAAAGCTCCACAGAACTTGTTCAGATTATTTTTATCATTATTTTAACACCATTACATGATAGTATCAATTGTGTAGCCATTTCCATTTGTTATATCAACTTATTTTTGGGTCTGTGTCAGAGTTCATCTTATATAAATATCCCTACTAACCATGACTTGGACTCTGATTATAACTTACAGGTTTTCAGTCCAAATACTTCAACAATTTACTTTTTGAGTTTACATTTGATTTTAGAACTTTAGGGTCAGAATTGAAACAAGACACAGACAATAACCCTAAATACAATGGTGAAAAGGTGAAATAATAAAAAAAAATCCAATAGTTTAAAAATAGATGGCATATTTTATTGAATCTAAGATGTTATTGATGTAAAATTTGTGAATATTTTGTTCCACAAGGAAAGAAACAAAGCTGCCAGTTAAACCATGACATGCCACTGATTATAAGGCACATCCCAATTTGCATCCCCAAATCTTTCTTTTAAGATGCCTCATTAAAATGTTGGTTAAAAGGCTGTATATCTTAGAATGAATAAAATACGTTAGTACTTGTTACTCATTGGGCTCTATATATCAGTGAGTTATGGCACAGACAATAGGAAGTCGAGTAAACTGGAGATTTTGATGTACAATTTCTAAAGATCCTCAGGTTTGGTGGGTTAAAATGTATTGGTGGAGTATGGCAGTTGGATAAAATGCCTTATTAGAAGAAGTTGACTCAGCTGGATGTGGTGGTTCACACCTGTGATCCCAGCACTTTGGGAGCTGAGGCAGGCAGATCACGAGGTCAGGAGTTCGAGACCGGCCTGACCAACATGGTGAAACCTCATATCTACTAAAAATACAAAAATTAGCCAGGCATGATGGTGCATGCCTGTAATCCCAGCTACTCAGGAGGCTGAGGCAGGAGAATCACTTAAACTCAGGAGTCGGAGGTTGCAGTGAGCTGAGATCGTGTCATTGCACTCCAGCCTGGGTGACAGAGCGAGATTCCAAGAGGGAAGGGAAGGGAAGGGGAGGGGAGGGGAGGGGAGGGAGGGGAGGGGAGGGGAGGGAAAAAGAAAAAGAAAGCAGGGGGGGAGGGAGGGAGGGAGCTGACTCAAACAAGAAGGGATCAGGGAAAGAAACACCTAGTCCTTGAGCATCAGCCTAGGATCTGGCAATATTCTATCTAGAAAATTCTGCATCTGTGATCTCATTTAATCTTCATAACAAGCCTGTGATATTAGAATATTAGAATTAAGGGTTAGAAAATTCAAGTAACTGACTCAAACCTTTTTTTTTTTGTTTGTTTGTTTTTTAGAAAAGTAGGAGGAGGAAAAGGAAGAGTTGGGATTCAAACCTGAGGCTGGTCAAGTTCTTGTGCTCTTTCAATCTCAAGCTGCATTGTACACAAATCTATGCATTATACGCTAGTCTATCAATGTGTATCATGAGGAGTATTTAGGCATGTCAACGTACTTCAGCAACAGACCACCATGTGGTGGAGCACATTCTGATTTATAGATTCACTGAAAGGAAGGGTCAGGCATAGTGGCTCAGGCCTGTAATCCCAGCACTTTGGAAGGCCGAGGCAGGAGGATCGCTTGAGCTCAGGAGGTTGAGACCACCCTGGTCAACATGGCAAAACCCCATCTCTACAAAAATGACAAAAAAATTAGCCAGGCATGGTGGCGCATGCCTGTAGTTCCAGCTACTCGGGAGGCTGGGGTGGGAGAATCACCTGACCCTGGGAGGACAGGGCTTTGGTGAGCTATGATTGTGCCACTGCACTCCAGCCTGGGTGAGGGAGTGAGGCCCTGTAGACATACATATACCATGGGGGCATCTCAGTAGGAAGGGGGTAGAAAGAATGATTGATAGGATTTGGGCTTGCACTCAGTGATTTTGGAAAGAGTTCAAGGAAGTGGAGCTTCACTCTGGATTGGATGATGATTTCTGAAAGTGGGGCAACTTTATGATTGAACACTTTAATAATTCTTCTGTAGGAGGTAGGAAAAATGAAGCCAATTTAAAACTATTTGGCTGGGCCTGGTGGCTCATGCCTGTAATCCCAGAACTTTGGGAGCCCAAGGAGGGCAGATCATGAGGTCAGGAGATCAAGACCATCCTGGCCACATGGTGAAATCCCACCTCTACTAAAAATGTAAAAAAAAATTAGCTGGGCATGGTGGTACGTGCCTGTAGTCCCAGCTACTTGGGAGGCTGAGGCAGAAGAATAGCTTGAACCTGGGAGGTGGAGGTTGCAGTGAGCCGAGATCGTGCCACTGCACTCCAGCCTGGTGACAGAGCGAGCCTCCGTCTAAAAAAGAAAAAGAAAAACAACAACAACACAAAAACAAACTATATTTGATAAAAGAACAGTGTGCACTCATATTAGTCAGAACGAGTGACTATTTGGTCATTTTGTGGTTTTGACAATGTTCATTTTTTGTCTGTCTTCAGGCATGACAATGGAGTGCACCTGGTTTTGCCGTGGCCCACCCTGGTCAGAGTAGCCTTGTCTGATGTTGTGGCCTCGTCTGATGTTGATGTTCTATGAAATTGTGCTCAGTGGGACAATACCAATGTCCCAGTTGTGAGCACCAGGCCAGGTCCTAGGTGTTAGGGGCTGCTCTTCTCTTTCTCAGTTAAAGAGTACAAGTTTCATTTTGAGGGTATATGATGGACCGCAAACCATGTGGGAGGTATGGATGATGCTATCTAATGCTAATTATAAAATTTTTGTACAGGGAGATACATTTGGCAATGAAGAGCTTCTCTTGGAAATGTCAGCTGACAGCAGAATATCTGATAAATTTCTGGTTGACCTGTCTGACAGTTTCATCTCTCTGGAGTTCAGGGAGCAGAGTCTAGACTTAATTCTGAACAACTGGGCCACGTTGCTGTAATGGAATCCTTAGGATAATGTGACTGAATATCCTCAGACGAGTTGTTTATCAAGAAAGGGAATGTGAGACAGAACCAGATGTGCCTAGACTTTAGAAAATCAGATTCTGAAAAATTCAGGAAGATCATTGACATAATCCCGTAACCAGAACCCCATAAAAACAAGATAACAAGAGTCTCTAAAAATCAGATTCAGGCCATACACAGTGGCTCATGCCTGTACACCCAGCACTTTGGGAGGCCAAGGTGGACAGAGTACTTAAGGCCAGGAGTTTGTGACCAGCTTGGGCAATGTGGCAAAACCCCGTTTCTACTAAAAATGCAAAAATTAGCCAGGGGCAGTGGCGTGCACCTGCAATCCCAGTTACTTGGGAGGCTGAGGTATGAGAATCATTTGAGCCCAGGAGGCGGAGGTTGTAGTGAGCCAAGGTTATGTCACTGCACCTGGGCAACAGAGTGAGACTCTGTCTCAAAAAAAATTATAAAAAAAAAGATTCTGACAACCATGTAGAATCTGACTGACTTGTGCTTTCCTTTTTGCTTCATATGCACTGCCTGTGTAATTTTGGATAAGTTATTTAAGCTCCCTGATTTTTAGTTTCTTCAACTGTAAAATGGAGGTAATAATAGCACCTGCATCATAATTGTGAGACTTAAAGAGATTACTGGATAAAAAGAGCCCAGCTCTGTGCCTGGAACATAATAAATACTCAACAAATGTTGGCTGCCATTATTAATTATTTTTACAAGTGACATTAACATACAATTGTTCAATCACAAATGATCATGATAAAGAAGGAAAGAGGAAAGCATTGAAGAAATCACTGTGGCCACAGAGGATGCCTTCTAACAAGGGGACACTTTAGTGGAACCTTTAAAATCAAAGACTCATGTGGCCAATATGTAAGAATTAATTCAGGCATATGGAAAAAAATGTAGGAAGACCAGAGGAGGAGGGGGTTTCAAATCGAAATGGCCACATCTAAAAACTCCTCTGAGCTTGTATCCAGTGTTCCGAAACAATGCAATCTCCCACAGGTCCAAAAAAAAACTCAGCGTTTTCTTCTCAAAAGCTCCAGTTCCTCCTAATTTCACATTTCCATTTATGTTAGTCTTTCTAATCACACATGCTCAACAAGCCCATCTCTCAGTTACCTTTGCCTGGTTTCTCTGCCTCAAACCCAGAAGTAGTGGCTCTCAAATCCCAAATCCTCCATTCCACTGCTGCTGATAGCTGTCCCCTGGCCCCTTCAGTGGCCCTCCATGACATGCAGACCACAAGCATAGCTGCATGCCTCTGCTCTGTCCTGTCTCTTGTCCACCCTACCCTCTGATGGCAGTAAAGACTTGTCAGTGCCACCACTGAGTGAAGCCTAGCCGATGCTTCCAACTTTGGTGCTTACTCTCAGACAGCTGAGTCAGGAGATTGAGCGGTCAGGGTTTGGGGTTTGGGGTTTGGGGTGGAACAGGTAGGCAAAGACAAAGCCTCCATCAGGACACCTGTCAGTGGTTAAGCGCCAGCCCCAGGCAGGAATCTAACAAGAGCCTTAGGACGAGGAGCACAGGCTGTGAAGGCGGATTGCCTGTCTCCACCACTTAACGGACATGGGACCTCCAGCAAGCTGCTTAATCTTTCTTGGCTCAGTTTTGTCATCTGTAAAATTGAAGTAAAAATGCTACCTCCTTCATAGAGTGAGGATGAAGTGCACTAAATAAATAAATTGCATAATTGCAGTTTCTGGCACATAGTAAACACACAATAAATGTAAGCATTCTTATTGTTGCCTTGTATTTTGAAGGGAGACAAGAGACCACCTTGGCGATCACATTAGTAGGCATGCCACCCAGCAGGGCTCCAGAACATAGAGCAGGCGGCAGGCCTGGGAAACCGGGTCACAGCTGTTTGATCTGACAAGATACTGAGATTCTGAGCATTAGCCTCAAACATTGTCAATGCCTGGGGGCAGGGTAGAGCCCACAGGTGTGTCAGGAGGGGAAGAAACAGCTGGGGAAGGAGCAGACCCTGACATCACCTTCCCTAGTGATTTGCAAAGGCTCTGCAGAAGGAGAGATGACAGGCACTACTCAGGGCTCAGACCCAAGGGACATAGAGCTCAGGACAGAAATCTACGTAGTCCTGTATGAGCAATAGTGGAAGAAGAATGAAAGGAATTATATTTCCGGTGTGGAAGACATCATTTCCAGGGCAATGTCTGGCAGTGATGGCTTTGGGCAAAAATGGCTCGGTTGGTGCTGAGGAATCCATACAAAGGCTGAGGTGGTGTCTGAACGTGCATCCCCAAAATAACTCAGGTCCTAAATGGAGCATAAGCACACATGTAGATATAGGTGGACTATAATGATAGGGACCAAATAAATAAACAGAGACCAGGGAGACAGCCACCAGGGAGGTAGTGACAGCCTGCATGCTTAACCAAGTAGCAAATGCTTGTTCAGAGCCCAGGCTGGATTCTGCTGGTATTTTCTTGCAGTTGTCATTCCATTCCCAGTAGCTCTCAGTCCTTGCCCTGAAGGAGAGCTATGCTTGGGGATTCCCAGTTCTAAGACCCTGGTCTGAGTTCCAAATTCACTACTGACTATAAACTCTAGCCACCTCATCTGAAAATTGTTCATTTGTTCATTCAACATGATATTTATTAAGTTCTTGCCAGGGGGAACATATTTTGCAACATGCTAGGGATACATAAAATATACCAGCCACGCGTGGTGGTGAGCGCCTGTAATCCCAGCTACTCGGGAGGCTGAGGTGGGAGAATTGCTTGAACCAGGGAGGCGGAAGTTGCAGTGAACCAATATCATGCCACTGCACTCCAGCCTGGGGAATAGAGCAAAACTCCGTACATATGTACATACATACACACCAAGTTGTCACATTTCTCATTACTTAATTAATTTACTCATTCCCCAAAATATTTACTGAATGATGGACAGATATGCTCCCTGAGCCTCTGGGGCCTACAGCCTAGCAATGAAGCTACCTATTAAACTAATGGTTAAACAAGGAATTATTTCAGGAGATCACCTGAAAGAGGCTCTAGGAAATTCCAGGGAATGCAGGACCAGTTGCCCCATCAAGAGAAGATGTTTGGGAATACATGGTTCTATTTTTATAAAACTTTCTTTCAGATGCAGGCTTTGTTTTTAGACATAGCCTTCAAAATCTTCTGTTTTAAGTCATTAGCATTATATTTCAGGGTTTGTAAAAATAGTTAAAACAGAAGTTTAAAGACCTAGATGCTTGAACCCAACTGTCTCCATTGACAGTTTTCCTGGTTGTCATGTTATGGCAGGCAGGAGGGAGGACAATTCAGTGGCGCTGTCCTGGATCTGATTAGCCCAGGAGTATTTGCTGTATATCTTCACTGGACTGAGCATTCTTGTCCTTAGTACACTATTGTCCTTCACCCCACCCCCATCCCTCCACCCATCCTATTGTAATGCTGTTCTAATGACTACACTGAAGTGTACTTGCAGCCATCATAACTTCTTTAGGTAACAATGGATAAACATCAGTTTGAGAAATTCCAGGTCTATATTATTTATGAAGCTGCAATTCTCCTGTAAATAACCCAGTTGTTAAAATGATATGTATCTATGTAATTGAGTCTTCCGTATACAAATAAATAAGACTTTATTGCAATGTCAGAAGTTAACAGACCAGTCAATAAAATCAATAACTCACTTTTTCTTGCTTATATATCTAACTTTTCTCCACCTTTCCTCTGTCCTCTGTTTGTTCTAGTTACATATTACTGCTCAGAAGAAAATACAGCTCTTATGCTACTGTTTATTAAACTGTAGGTGAGGGGGAAGGTGGCAGACAAAGGGAAAAAGAAAACCGTTAAATCTCCCACCCATTTGGTGTGTTTCATATTTCACATATGTTTATGTAAGAAAACCAAAGAGGAGAGAAAAATGTCTTGTAAGTCAGAGTGCAGATATTTTGAGCATGAGTGCCCCACCCAAGCCACAAACAGATCAGATGACAGCCACAGTCTTGGGGAACTCCAGGGAACTGTTGCCTTGTCCTACAGTTGCTGTCCAAAGAGCCCTGCTGGATTAAAGCTGCACCATTTTGCTACCATGGCTGAGATTGTGTCAGCATTTCCCTTTTAAATCCCTAGTGCTGAGAAGCTGGTAATTCAGCTGGAAAAATGTGGTGGGCATAAATCTAGGCATATAGTATCTCTGAAATAGGGAAGTGGTTTGCTTGGAGTTAGTAGGTTATTTTTTAAAGCAATTTGCTTAATTGATTTGGCCCTTGTTGAGCTCACTCAAAAAGCTTAAAAGGACTACTTGATATTTTTTGTGGTTATTTAAAAAATCCAATTAAACAAATTGGCACTGATTCAAACTTTTCTGCACCTGAAGGGTGAAAGATAACCAAAATAGAGAAAAAGAAAAATTAACAGATTGGGTCACTCTAATCTTTATGATGATTCTATTGCTGTTCAAATAAATCCATAATTTATTGGCCTATTTGCATGGACCAGCTTGTCCTTTCCCGTAGACTAAACACATGAATTTGCCCCTCTTTAGTATCTATCAAAACAGAACCGGGCCTCTTAGGAAGGGAGGATGCCGGCATTTGCAAGACTTAACAGGGAATGCAGGTGTCAGCCTGGACTTATGGATCTTAATCAGGTGGTCGGAATGTCGGACTCTGAGGGGATTTTATGTTAGAAATGTGAAAATGTTTGTACTTTGGCTTGGAGCATGACATAATAATTTAGATTTGCATAGTGTGTTTTGTGTTGTAATAGTGAGGAATTGTATTTGTTATTGTGGATAACGAATAGTAGAATAAACTTGAAATTCACTCTTCAGCAATGGAAGCTATAGAAGAAGGTGGTTTGTATGAACTCTTGGCATTATTAGGCCTAAGGAACGTGAGAATTATTGGTCTAGAGCAATGGTCCCCAAACTTTTTGTTTCCAGGGACCAGTTTTGTGGAAGACGATTTTTCCACAGACCAAGGAGGGTGGTGATCTGGTTTGGGTCTGTGTTCCTGCCCAAATCTCATGTCTAATTATAATCCCTAACGTGGAAGAGGGGCCTGGTGGGAGGTGATTGGATCATGGGGGCAGGTTTCCCCCTTACTATTCTTGTAATGGTGAGTGAGTTCTCAAGAGACCTGGTTGTTTATAGAAGTGTGTAGCACCTCCCACTTCTTCCTCCTCCCTCTTCCTCCTTCTCCTGCCATGTAAGAACTGTCTGCTCCCCTCTTGCCTCCTGCCACCATTGTAAATTTCCTGAGACCTCCACAGCCATGCTTCCTGTATAGTCCATGGAACTGTGAGTCAATTAAACCTCTTTTCTTTACAAATTACCCAGTCTCAGGTAGTTCTTTATAGCAATGTGAGAACAGACTAATATGGAAGGTGGGGGATGGTTTCGGGATGACACTTCCCACCTCAGATCATCAGGCATTAGATTCTCATAAGGAGTGCATAGCCTAGATCCCTCACATGCACAGTTCACAATAGGGTTCACGCTTCTATGAGAATCTAATGCAGCTGCTGATCTGACAGGAGGTGCAGCTCAGGCAGTAATGCTCGCTTGCCTGCCTCTCACCTCCTGCCATGCAGCCCAGTTTCTAACAGGCCATGAACCGGTCCCAGTCTGCAGCCTGGGAGTTGGGGACCCCTAGTCTAAAGGATATGTCAATTGTTGCCAAGCCAGGTTCCCAGAAAACATGATTTTCCTTGCTGCGTTTTTGCTGGAATAAAAATGTCAGGTTTGGGTATAGTAAGTGTAAAGTGCCTATGGGACTCTGATGGTGATGTTGATACCACCAGATGCTCAAGAAAGAGACACAGACTCAGGGACAATCAACAAATAGGTGATACTTCAACCACAGAATGGATGCGCTGTCAGAAAGAGTGGGTTAGAAAACAATGACTTAAGGATGCAATTCTGGGGAATACAACGGTTTACAATTGCAGCAGAAAAGAGCCCAGGAATTAAACCGAGGAGAAACATTCAATTAGATGAGATAAGAATCCAGAGAGTTAACAGTTGTTAGGTGACCACAGAAGCAGAGATTTTGCAAGAGGACAGTGCAGCTGGTCATCCCAAATGCTTTAAAGGGATCGAGAAGAGAAGAAGAGAAAGATGCCTACTAGATTTGTTAATATGTTAACAAGTACTAAGTACTTAAAATATTATTTGTATGAATAAACCCTAGCATGAGCAGTTCCATTGGAATAATGAGAATTGAGGCTGCATTTCATTGAGGGCTGAGATGCATAGGAAGTGAAGACACATATACAATGTGTTAAACAGGCAAAACATTGAAAACAATGGTTTTCAAACTGTAGGTTGTAGTCTATTTGAGGAATGTGAAAAAAAAAGGTTTGCGAGTGGCAACCAGCATTTTATAATACATAGAGTAGTAAAATATATAATAGAATGAAGTGGAATAAAATCAGATATAACTGAGTGCTTAGCACATATTAAGGATAAATATTATTTGCAATGTGTCATTTGTATTATTTAAAAAGTGACATTTACAATGTCAATATTATAAGCAATGTGAAACAACTTTTGTGCTTTAAGATGAAGTAAAAAAATTTAAAATCTCCTGATTTATAAAGCAGAAAAGGATAATATGGAGCAAAATGTTTTGTTGTTGCTTTTGTTTTCTTTTTTAAGGAGGTAGAGATTATAATCTGAGAAGGAGGTAGTTAAGAGAGAAAGGTTAAAAATATATGTAGAAAGTTGGTACTCCTAATGGAATAAGCTTGCTGAAAGAGGTGGGAAATGAACTGAGAGCTCACATGATAAGTTGGTTTTGAACAAGAGGAAGGAAACATCATCTTTGGGGCTAGAAGAAAAGAGAATGAGTGTGGATGGAGGAAGGTGATGGAGAAGCAGCCTAATGACTTCAATTTTCTAAGGAATGAAGGACACCAGTTCATCTGCTGCGAGAGAGGTGGGGATGGCTTGAGTTGGAGAGGGGTGGTTGCGACGTTTTAGACAGTCATTGAAAGGAGTTAGAAGAGGAGCTCTTTGTGAGCAAGTAACAGAACTAGTTGAAGAGGTTGGAGACCATGGATTTTCTGTGGCTCCAATCTGCAAAGTTGCACAAGTTATGTAATGAGTTGAATGATTGCCTCCCAAAAGATATATCCGTTCCCTATTCGCCAAAGCAAGTGAATGTTCCTTTATTTGGGGTGGGAGAATAGATATTGTAGGAACAAAGATAGCACTGAGAGATGATGCAGAATAAGCCTCGGCTCCACATATGGTCTTTGGAGTAAAGAGTTCTGGGTGGTAACAGTTAGAAATGAGAGTACGTACTCACAGAGAAGGCGAAGACCGCCAGAGTTGAGGTGGCCAAAGAACACTGCCTTCAGTGACAGAATGAGGCAAGAGATGTGGCATATCACAGGGGAGCAAGGTTCTCAAAGGAACACGGTAGAGGAGTTATGGTGTGTTAGTGGCATTTGAGGGATGTGACAATCCCAACCTCCTTCTGATACCATCATGTGTAGGGTGGACACGAGTGAACAGTCTCTTATTGAAAGGACTGCAGAGAGCCATGTTCACAGAGAACAGCAAAATTTTGTTTTAAGCCAGTAAGGGAAGATGCTTTCTGCAAACAGGACTGTTTTTCTCTACCCTGAATGGGTGCACATTAGAATCACATGCATATCATCACAGAAATACACAGCCCCAGCAATTCTGCTCTAATTGTCTGGGGTAGGACTTAGACATTAGTATTATTTAAAGTGCCTTAGGTGACACTGATGCACAGTCAATGAGAACCATGGAGGGAGGGGTTCTTATGGAAAGGTGTTCTGGAAGGCAAAGGGGAAAGATTGGCAGGAGGGTCAATAGTGGCCAGCTGGTAGGGAGAAGAGGGAAACTGAAGCCAGTACTGGGGCGCAGTGCAAAAACAAATGTGCTGGGTCCCTTGTTCAAAAATATCAAGGATTTCAAGACAGTGACAGCAGCACATTGAACTAAACACAGAGCCCTTCTGAGCTTGGGGTCCTAAGCTCCTGCATGAATCACACAGCCATGAAGCCAGCCATGACCCAAAAAGGCAAATGACCAGGAACAGCAGAGAGACGAGGCTGGAGTTTCCCATACAATTTTGGAATAAAGTCTTTGGTGCAGACACAAGCTAATCCCTGGGAGCATCAAAGCCTGGTGGAGGCAGTAATTAGTGGCCAGGTGTTAGGAGGCTTCCTCTGTGCTGTGTGCCCAAGAAGTGGGCGGGTGGGGGTGACACATTTGCTGATTGAATGACATTGAAAGTACTTCATAAAATAATTTCTCTATTGTCTTTGGATCCACTCAAAAGGCTTCAATTGAGATTTCAGATAGAATGTTCTACCTTCCCTTTTATGCTCTTTTTCTCTGGTTACTTAAAAAAAAATCTAATATCTCATTAATTCTTTGGAATGGACCCTCTGCTGAGAAAGCATGCTAGTTTGCTTTGGCTCTCTGAATGCATGGACACACACCTGGGCATATTTACTTCTGTCTTTGTGTTGTTTCCTCCATTAGCAGTTACTACTACATTGGAATAACAGCCAATCTGCCTCTCCAGCCTCCTTCAAACCTCAGCTCAGAATTTATTCTTCTGGGGAGCTCTCCACTCCCAGTCAAATGTCCCCCAGTCCACCCCTCCTTCTGCTACTATTGATCCCTTTACAATTGGGCAGCACTTTTAATTTTTCAAAGAGCTTTCACATACATTTTCTCATTTGACCCTTACAACAATCCCATGAAGTAGGTAGAGCAAGTATTATTATCCCCATTTGGAAGATGGGAGAAATGAAATACAACGCACTTAAGTGGTGGGCCTTAAGTGATATAACGTGCAGCTAGTCAGGGCCAGAAACACATCCTCCCAGCTCCCCACCAGCTCTGGGAACTTTCCAGTAGACAAGGAGTGATTATAACCAGAGCCACATTGATTTGTCACTCTTGCTAATATTTTCTGTAAACACATCTGCTCTCCATCTCTCCTACTCAAAGCATGGTCTATGAGCCGGCGGCAACTGCAGAGCCTCAGATCATCCCAGATCCAGTGGATCAAGATCTGCATTTTAAGATCCCCAGGTGGTTTCTGTGTGTATCAAAGATCAGTTGTATAGACTGTGTGTGTGTGTGTGTGTGTGTGTGTGTGTGTGTGTACGTGTGTGGTCTGAGTCCCATGTATAATAATAGCAAAGATTCAACTGGGCTTAGCAAGTTCCAGACTCTTCTAAATGCTTGATGTATTCTAACCCAGTTAACCCCCATAGCAACCCTAGCTAGGAGAGAGGAGTTTACCACTACAACCTGCATGTTACAAACAGCAAAAACAAGTCCCTGGGAGGTGAGGTAACTTTGCCTAAGCCACCAAAAGTTGCAGAATTGAGATTTTAACCCAGGCAGTGTGGCACCAACATGCACATTCTTAAGCATTACGCTGTTCCACCTCACCGGTAGAACGAAGCAGCATCCTCTCTGGTCTTTTGGGATCATTCCATGGCACTTAAGACAGTCGTCTTGATACAGTAGCAGTGACTTAAATTTTCTTCACTGACCGATAATGCTATAATAAGGTGGAATACAATCATGTTATCATTATGGAATCCCAACTCCAGGTATCTGGAGGCCAGCATCCTTGAAACATAGGCTTCCAGAAGAGTTCCAGAGCAGATCCTATAGCTGATTAAAAAAACCCATCACATCTCATCCCTTTAATAAGGAAAAAAACAGCTTTTATTCACCTAATAAAACACAGCTGAGAATGCCCTGTACCCAGACAAACACTTGATCAGCTTGCCTTAGGTATAGAAAGGAATGCCCTGATGGGATGGAACTATCTGGAAAAGGACTAGCCTTCTTCCACCAGAGCCAACAAGTAGAAGGTAAACTGGCAGTCAACAGACGACACAAGAGCCAGGCAGCCCTCTCAGTGGTCCTGTCTTTGATGAGGTCACCATCATCTAAGATCTGTTTTTCAGCTTTGCTGTCTCTAAACTTGATTACTATGATTCTTTTGGTTCATAGGGTGGAGATATTTTTCAGGAAAAGACTCAACTTTATGAAGACCACAAGATTTGTAGACACCAAAATGACAAGTTATTAAATTAAGTTTAAAAATGATACAGCCTCTCCTGGTAGGCTATGCTTCCAAATTGAGAGAGTTTCTGCATGGGTAGTTTAAAAAGCATATTTAATGTTATAACTCTTAATATAATTTGTATTATACTTATAAAATATCATAATACTTAGAAAATAAAGACTACTTTTATAATCAAACTATAGAACGTAAAACTCAATGAATACTTTTTATTCAATAGGGACATATAGAAGAGAAACTCTTGTGGGATATTCAGGGGAGAGTGAAGCATATAAAAATGGGTAATGGTAAAATGTTTATATTTGAAGAAGTTTTTTTTTTTTTTATGGAGTCTCTGTTGCCCAGGCTGGAGTGCAGTAGCATGATCTTGGCTCACTCTCACTGCAACCTCTGCCACCCGGGTTCAAGCAATTCCCCTGCCTCAGCCTCCCAAGTGTCTGGGATTACAGGTGCCTGCCACCGGGTCTGGCTAGTTTTTGTATTTTTAGTATAGACAGTGGTTCACCATCTTGGCCAGACTGGTCTTGAACTCCTGACCTCGTGATCCACCCGCCTTGGCCTCCCAAAGTGCTGGGATTACAGGTGTGAGCCACCACACCTGGATGAAGAAAGTTTTAAAGCTCTAAAAAAGACTTTTACAGGTATAACTATATGGAATACAAGTTACAGTTATAAACTTATGCTTGTGAATTTATAGCAAGAAGAGTACAGTACCTATTGAACTCTTCCTATTCAGAGGAATCATTAATTTTAAAATGTAGCATCAATATAATAACTTATTGGATTAAAATGCTGTATCAAAAGAAGAACTGATTATGAGACACCTCCTAACTTGAGAACGTTACAAATCTTAGAAGAAAGAAAAACTGGGAATTTTGTATTTGGTGGCATTAGTCTCTCCGAGTCCAAGCTCATTCAGAACTATGGGGCCTTTCAGGCCAAGTTCACAGGCCACGCCAGCGCCTTCCATGTGAAGTGCTGGGAAGGACACCGCCGGCTTCAGATTAAGCCAGGAGGCAATGCAGATGAAATGCAACACAAATAGTGGTGATTTTAAACTTGACATCTCAGAAGGCATTTTTCTTTTGCTTCTTTCCTAATCCTTGGATCGTCTCATCCAGGTGTTCTTATCCCAGAGATGGCAATCTAGTGCATTTGAGCTTCCACTCCCCGATATGGCCAATGGCAGACCTTGGGAGTGAACCCTGATGCCCCATCAGAGTTCTTCTAACACAGGTGCCCCCACTTGATCATGGTTGGCACGGAGGTTGAAAGAGATTTTCCATCCCTGCCCTGAGTTCTATGTGAAGGCAGGACTCAGGAAGTCCCAAGGAAATTCTTGTAGCTTCTGAATCCTTAAAAGTAGGTTGGGGGCAAGGGAGGGGAAAAAAGGCTAGTGTCCCAGGGACAAATATATTGAATGATAGACACTGGATTTTGCATGTGGATCCTCCTATAGTGATCTGATTTTCTTTCTGAAGATAAACTATTATATAAGAAAATGCAGTTAACTATGCATTGTGTTTGAAGAGTGGAAAAAATATTTTAAACTGAGTGAGCCATAGCATAGAGGGAATAGGCTGGTTGAAGAATAAGTCATGAGATGAGGCTGCAAAGGAATTCTGTGACTTTCTATGGGGATGTTTCTAAGTAAGGTCCATTCCTTCCAATGGTTTCATTATGCCCATTGACTTTTATTTTGGTAGGCATCAACATGTTTCTGCTTTTTAACAGACTAAGGCTACCCTGATTTATTTCTTGTGCTTAATGTTATGAATTCTTCTATCATGATGTTTTCATGGCATTTGGAAAACTTCAACATTCTAGAATTTGGAAAAGGTGTTATTTGTTGCTAACACAAGATGTGGGTTGTGTGTTTGTATGTATGCATTTTCTTTTTAACCTTTCTTTGATTCTATGCTCATTTGTGAATAAAAGAACATTTCAAAGCCATGATGTGAAAGTTATGGTCAGTTAGACCTGTAGAACAGTGATGATCCAGGAAGCATATTTTGGGAAGGAAATGGCTTTCCCTGTCTTTCTGGAAAAGACACCTTCCTCCTCTAGTGTTGCCTCATTGGTCCAACCTGTGGAGCAAATGGGAATTCATCAGATGAAATGTGAGAGCAGTGGGGGATGCGTGAGGGCATTGAGTAACCATCCACGCAGGCAATGTCTATGCATCGTACGGAATTCTCATTTTCATTATCTGTAGCATTAAAGAAAATTAACTTTCCTTACAGAGCAATTTTTCTTAAATTCAAGCATTAAGGATAATCTAGAAAAACACAAGGCTGCTTTGCCAGTTAAGTCATGCTCATTCTCTCCGACAAAGAGAGAAGCACCATCATCTGAATCTTGAAATGCTGACAGATGCTCCTCACAGCCCAAGAACAAATTCACAGCAGGTGGGAGAGGAGACTGGGCCCTGCATGGAGAAGAGCCTGCAGGCCAGGGGTGGTTGTTTGGCAGAGTTAAGCACTTTGTTGCCAGCCAATAAAAGCATCTGAAAGTTACAAAGGAAGAAGAGGGGAATATACTCAAGGAAGAAAACAAAAAGAAAAATGAGAAAAATTTTGGCCGAAGTCTGCTACTTTGATTTGCTGATTGACCTAAGAAAAAGGTGGCCATGGGACAGTGTTCCTAGATGGAAAGAGAAGCTTAGGGAACTGTTGAGCCACAGGTAATCCTTCTGCTCAGTGGAGTGGGTGCTGAAGGGACAGGTGGAGGGGACTCAAGGATGATATCCAGGTTTTCAGAGTGGGGTCTTTTGAGTAAATATGAGGATGCCAGTCTGTGAGATAAAGAAATCAAGAAAGGGAGCACATCTGGAGAAGTGGGTGTTAAGGGTGGCCACACACAAGGCCACATGATGATTTTCATGGTTTCTCCGTCACACTGGTCTTTGTAGGCCCCTTTCTTCATTAAAAAAATTCAAAATTATACTTTATGACTGCATTGATATAAAGACAGAGATAATCCAGGCTAGATTCATTATTACTTTATTAGTAGTATATTACTTTTTCTTCCGATTATAAACAAAATTAAAATATTTTCATGGGCCCCTAAAAATATCGTAACCACGGCCTGGGCACGGTGCTTGCTGTGCCTAAGGATAAGTAGGCCCTAGACACTTGTCTTGATTTTCCTGGAACAGTATCTGTCTATGCCTATTGTTGTGGCATAATTACTAGTAGTACCTCTTTTTCACACTCAAAAGTTAACCTAGTTTGGACAACAAAATATATGGTCACCCTATACTGATGCACTAAATTTTGGACATGCTTAGTTTGAAGTGCCTACTGGGATGTCTGAATGAAAGTGTCTAGTAGAAAGTTGGAAATTCTGGTTGGAAGTCAGAAGAAAGACTTGGAATTAAAGTATGGCGTGGAGTTATCAGTGTTTAATATCACTAAAGCCAAAGGAATAAGAAAAATAGAGGACGGAAAAGGGCACCCATTCAAGGGATGGATAGAGGAGGAGAACCTAGTAAACCAAAGAGGTAAGTGAACACACACACACACACACACTGATAGTGTGGCACCAAAACCAAAGGGAAAAAGTAATTTGATGGTGGAGGGAATAGACAACAGCATCAAACACTGGAGAGAGGTCACAGAAGAAGAGAAACAAAGCGTACAAGGAGCATATGACTGACCTGGGAGAACAGTGCCATTGCGATGGTGGGCAGAATCCAGATCACAGGGGCTTGAGGAGTACATAGGGGTCAGGGCAGGGATGTCACAAGTGAGACCAGTTCTTGCAAGTATCAGGCTATGACAGAGAAGAGAGAGATCCGGCAACAACTGGAGAGGATGTGGAGTCCAGAAAGACAGGAAGGACTTGCGTGGATGTAAGAACAGATGTGAAGGAGCCAAGTGAGAGTGATCAGGTGAAGACTGAGGAGAGAGAGGACAGGCCATGGGGTGAAGGGAAGGAGAAGGTAGGCAGGAATGGGATTGAGGGCTTTAGCCATGATAGGATACCTCTTCGAACAGAAGGAAAAGATGCATGTGACTGCAGACAAGTTTGCAGGTGTTTTCAGCACTAAATGAAAATAAACAGATCACAGTAATACATGAATACAATCAAAATCAGGTATAGCTGGCTGTTCTCTAATTATAGTCACCCTTAAAAACAGTCCTGATCACAACCACAATATAAAAATATTGTGAGCTAACACTCAATGTTGAGGACACAAAAGTCAGTACAGAAAAGTGGCAACCAACAAGAATTCAACAAGAGGTTCCAGGTATGTTTTCTAACTGTGATGTGCCTGAAGACAGCCTGCCTGTTGGTCAGCAAGAGCATTTGCCTTTAATACAGCATTATCTGTGAGATTCACTCACATTTTCTAAGTACAAAGGACTTGGGATTGCAGCCGGTGTCTTCCTGCTTAAAGGAATCCAACCCACCTCCAGGGTGAACTGAAGGGAGCCTTTTCCATCACACCTCCACTTGGTAGCTCTCTCCCGTCCTATGGCAGAACCACTGAGGCACATATACCTGGACCAGCATGCAAAGCAAGTTTTCTGGCTCAGAAATCTCTGCCAAACTCTCTTTTCAGTTATTTCTGTTTCAGCTCCATGCTGAGGCTGGAATATTAGAAGTTAAGAGAGGTAGAATAGGCCTAAATCTCCACTAAGTAACCCATGCAAACTACCACGACAGTCACAGAGTATGTAGCCATACTAAGAACCTGTGGTTCCCTCTACATTCCCATCCACCACTTGGAAGAGATCAGAACATATTATCTGACAGTCCAGGAGGAAATAGTGTAGGCCTCTGTTAGAGGAGAACCAAAAGGAGCCCCGGAGAAGCGCTGTCATCAACAGATTAAACATAACAAATAGGTACCTGATTCCACATTGCCGTGGGCATCTAGGCTATGGATGAAATGCTAGTCCCTTTCTCCAGAGCAGGAGAGCAGTGATTAACTTCCAAATAATTCATTCTTACCCAAAACAGTGACAAGGTGAAAGGGGAAGATGATAGGATGCTGAAAGTCATTGGTTAAGTTAGAATAGGATCACTAGCTACACTTTTTCAACATTTCTTCACAGGACATTTATTGAGCACTATCTCCATGGATTATCTCATCAAACTCTATAGCAACTCTACCCACTAATTATTATGACTGTTATCATTTTACAGATAGACAAACTGAAGCATAGAGAAGTTAAGTAACTTGCCTGAGGTTAGCTAATAAGCACAGAGCTAGCTCAAACCCCAGATGGAATCCACCTTCTTATCTACGGCTTATGCTAGCTTTCCACAGCTGTGCTGTCCCAAGTGGTAGCAGGAAACTACATACAGCTACTGAGCCTTAAAATGTAGCTAGACTAAAAACAGATAGGTGTTAAGTATAGAATGCATAGGTCCATTTCTAACACTTAGTATAAGAAGATTTATAAGATATCTCATTAGTAATTTTTATATCGATTGCAGATTGAAATGATAATCTTTTGGGTATATTGCATTCAGCTCATTATTAAAATTAGTTTCCTCTTTTATTTTACTTTTTACATATGGCTACTAGGACATTTAAAATTAACATCTGCGGGTTGCATTTGTGGTTCACATCATATTTCTGTTGGACAGCACTTCTCTAAAGTATTTAAAAAAAAAAAAAAATAAAGGGACCTGGAGGCCAGGCATGATGGCACACGCCTGTAATCCCAGCACTTTGGGAGGCTGAGGCAGGCGGATCGCTTGAGCCCAGGAGTTCAAGATCAGCCTGGGCAACATGGAGAAACCCCATCTCTACAAATAATACAAAAATTAGCCAGGCATGGTGGCATGTGCTCTTAGTCCCAGCTACTCGGGAAAGTAAGGCGGGAGGAGGTAGAGGTTGCAGTGAGCCAAGATCACACAACTGCACTCTAGTCTGGGCAACAGCATGACTCTTTGCCTCAAACAAACAAACAAACAAAGGCCGGGCGCGGTGGCTCAAGCCTGTAATCCCAGCACTTTGGGAGGCCGAGACGGGCGGATCACGAGGTCAGGAGCTCGAGACCATCCTGGCTAACATGGTGAAACCCCGTCTCTACTAAAAATACAAAAAAAAAAACTAGCCGGGCGAGGTGGCGGGCGCCTGTAGTCCCAGCTACTCCGGAGGCTGAGGCAGGAGAATGGCGTAAACCCGGGAGGCGGAGCTTACAGTGAGCTGAGATCCGGCCACTGTACTCCAGCCTGGGCGACAGAGCGGGACTCCGTCTCAAAAAACAAACAAACAAACAAACAAACAAACAAAAAACAGGAGGGGGACCTGAAGAGTCAGGCCTCTGAAAATTTCTGTCTTCAATTTTCTAAAACATGAAGGTGGGGGTGGGGTGGGTAGTAATTGATCCTGAAGTATAATTTTCCTACAATTCCTGGGTTACAGATGCCTTGAAAATAACAAGATTCTAGTGAAGAATCACCTTCACTATGTTAAGTTTCATAGGGTAATTCAATAAATCCTGTAAAATAAGCCACTATGTGACCAAGGAATTACTCTGTAGAAGTTGAGGTCCAAAATGATGTTACATGGATGACACAACAGCCTCAGTGCCTCACAGGAGGAAATGGTTATGTAAATTATGGGATATAAGTGAGCTGGAATGTTAAAAGGACTAAAGAGTTTACAATGATACTAAAAAATGTTTGCGATCTAATGTTAAATACATAATATTACCTTAAATATGTGAACACAAATGTGCAAAGAAAAACTGGAAGACAGTACATCATATATGAGTAATTGTCTTTTGGGGAAGATGAGGTTTGAGATGATTTTTAAAAAACAAACCTTTTAACACTTTTCTGATTTCTCTAAAAGGAGCAAGTGTTTCTTTTGTAAAAATGATGCTTTAGCAAAGCCTACCACTTTTCATTTTGCAGACTCTCTCTGTTCTCCTCCCCCACTCCAATAAGAACAAATAAACAAAAAAGCAATTCACAAAAATTGCCTGATGGCCCTACTCCTTAACAGTCATGAAACTGTTGAGCACAAAAGATGTAAGTTAAATATACAGAAGTCTCTCTTGACTTGAAAAGTTTTTAACACTTGGATGTGTTAGAAGACTGAAGTGATTTTCAAAGAGCAGATTGAGTGGATGGTGCTGCTGTCTACACAGGGCAAAGGACTCTGTAGCATCCCTTCCTACCCGAGACTGCAGGAAAAGGAGCAATGATAGGTGCCCTATGGCTAAATGCTCCGAAATTTGGATTTCTTGCACAAGTCTATCAGGGATGGCCATTAACCAATTGAGGGATTATTTTTGTTTGATAGGTGACCATGTTTTTTTCTTTTTAATCCAACTG
This sequence comes from Piliocolobus tephrosceles, assembly GCF_002776525.5. Lineage (NCBI taxonomy): Eukaryota > Metazoa > Chordata > Mammalia > Primates > Cercopithecidae > Piliocolobus > Piliocolobus tephrosceles. Next base: position 27,811,637 of record NC_045441.1, on the reverse strand, counting down.
CTTCTGTTTCTCTCTGTTTGACTCAATATTTTGGGAACATAGACAACACTGAGAGATGCTTGCTAACAATGTCTAAGGAAAATCTGAATCTAAATAAGAGACATCTTATCATTTACAGATTGCTTCCCTGATTAAAATGAGCTCTGACACTTAAAAGTTGGATATTCCATCTTTAAGTATGACTACTAAAACATTTTGACTAAGGAAAATTGTTTAATTTCTAATTAATAATTTTATAGCAGAACTTGCAGCAGTATTTTATAGCAGAACTTACAGGATAAATATATATTATAAAATACATGTAAGATATATGTGAACTTATGGACACAGGGAGGGGAATATCATACACCAGGGCCTATTGGGGGATGGGGTAAAGGGGAGGGAGAACATTAGGACAAACACCTAATGCATGCGGGGCTTAAAACCTAGATGATGGGTTGATGGGTGCAGCAAACCACCATGGCACATGGATGCCTATGTAACAAACCTGCATGTTCTGCACATGTATCCCAGAACTTCAAGTAAGAAAAAAAAAAGATATATGTGAACTACATTTAAATTCTAATTCTTTAAAATTTTTTATTTATTTTTTATTGATACAGTTGTACATATTATTGGGTTACATGTGATTTTTTTTTTTTTTTTTTTGGTAAAGTGAAAGCAAGTTTAATAAGAAAGTAAAGGAATAAAAGAATGGCTACCTTATAGGTAGAGCAGCCACATGTGACATTTTGATACATGTATACAATGTGTAATGATCACATCAGGGTACTTGGGATACCTGTCACCTCAAACATTTATCTTTCCTTTGCGTTGGGAACACTACAATTCTTCTCCTCTAGCTACTTTGAAATATATAGCAAATTATTATTAACTATAATTTACCACTGTACTATAAAATTAATTCTGATTTTTGTTCCAGATTTGCTTAAAAGTCATTTTAAATGGTTAATAATGTTATAGGAATATGCAGCTTCTTTGATTAGTTAAATGAGGATTAGGTAAGTCTTCGTCTATTATATCTCTATTGTTCCTAGTTTATGATTAAATATATATAATGATATTGCAATATCGCATGGTTATGTTGTTCAAAGTCGGGAAATTGGGAAATTTTTAGTTGTCCTAGCCATATGAATTCATCTATAGACCTAGACCTAATGGTTTTAATAAAATTATTATTACAACAGATATACAGCATGTAGTTTGCAAAAATTCTGGGTATTTTCTAATTTTTTACCTCATTTTTCTCTTTAAAAAAGACAAAATGTAAGAATATGCATTTTTATCAATCTAACTCTCCAATCTGCAAGGTAAAAAAAATATAGTAAGCAATAGAAATATGTAAAGACTGAACAAAAACAACCAATCAAAATTTTTTTTTATTATTATGTTTTTTGAGACAGAATCTTGCTCTGTTGCCCAGGCTGGAGTGCAGTGGCCTGATCTTTACTCACTGCAGCCTCCGCCTCCCAGGGTAAAGCGATTCTCCTCCCTCAGCTTCCTGAGTAGCTGGGAGTAAGGTGCCTGCCACAACGCCTGGCTAGTAGAAACAGGGTTTCACTATGTTGGCCAAGCTGGTCTTGAACTCCTGACCTCTTGGCCCATCTTGGCCTCCCAAAGTGCTGGGATTACAGGCGTGAGCCACTGCACCCGACCTTACCTTTTAATTCAATTTTATAATCATATAATGTGATTATAAATCACATTATAATCACATAATGTGACATAACATGAAAAATAATTTTATTACAAAAAGTATAAATATGTTATTCTGAGTACTAACCCTTATTTTATTAGTTTATCCAATCATTCAACCAATAATTGTTGTACCATCCTGGACATTGTTCTATGGGCTATTACAGATCAATTTTCACATGGTGTGGTGGAAGTTCTAGGTGTATTTAATCACAATCTGACAGCGAATGTTCTAGGTATATTTAGTTAAAATCTGATCATGTGTCTATACTAGGCCCAAAGGGAATGCAGAAATGACATTTTTATAGTTGAAAGTTTTAAACATTGTATGACTTGATGAAATTTTATTCACTGCAATGAGTGTGTACAGGTCAACTGTATTCCCTTTGAACAGGTTTTTGTTGTTGGTTGTTGGTTTTTGTTGTTTTGGAGGCGCCCAGACACTTTATGGGCATGTTGCAGTTCACGGGTATGCTTAACAAGCATTAACAATTCTTCTCCAAAAGACTTTCATTCTCAAAGCATAATGGCTTTAAAATAGTAAAGTAGTAAAGGAGAGAAATTAAAGAGAGTTTCAAGTCAACTTTTTAAAAGAATAAGAATTTTCTTCTGTGACTAAAAATCAGCAGGCATTAAAATAGAGGTGTTAAAGTTAGATGCTGGATCTAATCAGACCTAAAGTACAGTTGTTTGAACAAAATAAAACTTTCCTACTGTACAAAGTTCATCTTCCATAATTCACATTCTCTTCATAGTCCAGAATTTGTCATAGGATGCTATCGAAATGTACAACTCAGTTAATTCCACAATGCAAGATTGTTAAACATAAAATAATGTACTGAGGTAGGGCACCCCACCATCCATCACAACAGACAGCTTGGGAAACAGAAAGGCACCGCATTTTCAGAGTAAAACGCAATCTAATGACCATTGCTTTGAAATGGATCAATCTGGCCACATGGGCGCAGCTGTGCAACATTCAAAGCAGCAATCACTGCTGGCTCTGGTGTGGTAGTTTTCTTCCCAGTGTCATCTCGTTTTATCCCCTCAGAAGTGGCAATAGGGACAAAAGACATGCAGGAGAGACACATCAGGTTTTCCTTTAGCATCCTTTCTATTGTGTTAACAACTCTCAATTGTGCTAGCAATTTTCCACTGTCTTGCGTTAGGAATTATCTGGCACAATTTGCACCTCTCCAAGTTAAGCCTCTACTGGGCGACCACCCCAGACTCTTTCCAGCAGGCTTCCAACTCAGTCACAACCATTTATGTCAGGCCAGAGGTGGGGAGAAAGGGCTTGTGACCAATGGTTTTAACAAATCTGTATTGCTTAACTTATTTAAGCCTCTCACTTTGATTACAGTCAAGACTTTCTGCCCTGGGATTTCTCTGCATGTGGAATAACGCGTGGTAGAAAGGTTACGATTGTTAGATTAGTAGAAAGAATACTGGAATGTAAAGAGAACTGTTTTCTAGAATCAACACAGCCATTAATTAGAGACCTTAGACAAGTCACTTAAAACAGATAATACTCCCTGCTCCATGTACCTCATATGGTTGTCATGATGCTGCAAATAGAGAACCCAGATACAAAAATGTTTGGGCAATTTTAAGGTGCTACACAAATACAAAGCACATTTTGTCATCTGAAGGCTCTTGAGAAATAAAAATAGGCTATTATCGATGCTTGGTCAAAATTCCTAATTTTCTTTCTTCCAAGACAAAAAAAATCTTATAAGATGTAATAAATTATATTACCATTATAGATTAACTTGCTGTGGTATCCTTCTCAATTTGAAAATTCTTATGCCATCCACAAAAAAATAAATTCCAGCTGGATTAAATATCTATTTTTAAAAATAATAAATTTGAGAATGTAGCAAAAGAAAATATGGCAATAGTTTTACAGGCCTGAGTTAGAAAAGGCTTTACTTAACATGACACAAAAGTCCAAACCTAAAAGCCAAAAATAAGTATAACATATGTGACTATATAAAATATGTAACTTATCTGAGGCACAAATGAATTTTGAAGACAACGAAGAATTGGTATAAAATATATCTATATATATAATATTCACAGCGTTAACATTCATGAAATATAACATTGCCTAGACACCAACAATACAAAGATAACCTAACAAAAAATTGGTAAAAGATATGAATAAACCACTCATAAAAGAAATACAAGTAGCTAATAAAGAAACGGATATTTCATATCACTAGTAATTAAAGAAGTATATAAAATGCTACAGTCATTGGGAAGGGAAAATTTGTAGTACCAACTTAAGTGAAAGATGTTCATGCATGATACCCAGGAATTCCATTTCTGGATTACCTTCTGGTAGTAATAGTCACACTGACACAAAGATGTCCATACAATTTTCACAGAAATACTGTACGGGTAAATAATTAAATATTTTACAAATGACCCAAAGGTAAATTAATCAATAGAAAACTACCTAAATTATTAATAATTGCTAACATGGGATACTAGGATACTAGTACTATGTAGGATACTATGTAGCTGTTAAACAGTGAACACTGCTATAGACAGATGTTAATGATGTTTTATGGAGTACAAAAGAAAAGTTTTTAATAACATGCATAAGACGAGTATGTTTTTTAGCAAAATAAAATTATATTCATATACATACAAATGTATGTATATATGTTTATATAATAGACCTTATACCTTGTATGTATACATGTTTATATAATATGTCTTATATAATATACCTTTACATACCTTGTATGTATAATGTATGTATATATGTTTATATAATATACCTTATAGATATATATACAACATAATATCTGTCTGTCTTTATGTATATGAAGTTTGTTTGGCTATACAAAGCACTAAAGAATTAAAATCAAACTATTCAAAATGTTTTCTGGAGAAAAGGGTGTGAGGTGTGAGGAAATATGTCTATATTATTTGAATATGCTACAAAGAATATGTATTATTTTGAAATGAGTTAATAGCCAAACCCACAAAAATTTCCCAAAATGTAGTTTGTCTGTTTCCATATAGAAAACTTACTTAGCTAACATTAGTCTATGGGAAAACCCCACTCAAATTTGGGACACTACGGGTCATGAAATGTGTCCTTTATCCCCCAAGAAGTACACCTGATTGGAAAGAGGCTTTCTGCCTTACTAGGGCAAGGTGAACATTCCAGCACTACCTTCCACAGGTAGATTCAGCAGTTGGACAGGATCCCTTAAGGTAAACAAGGATAAACAAGGATCGTAGGGGTAATGAAAAAGCTCCAGAGAGCCCCAGGGGTGAGAGAGGTAGGGACAAGCCCTCAGTTCTCTTGGAAGTGTGACTTTCCTAAGGGCTAGTGACAGACTCCGGCTTTCACAGATAACAGTCAGGCTGACACTTGGGCTTTGCCAAAATGATACCCACTGTACCTCTTCCTAAACACACCCTCCTTCTCCAAAGAACTGTTTCCCAGTCAGTGTCTTAGAGAACATTACTTCTCTGATATCCATAATTTAGTGGGTGAAGAAACTTTCCATGATCAAATAAGGTTGGGAGATACTAGAGGTCAAGTCAAATTGAACTTGGAGAGAAAGTCTAACTCCTGTTAGTATGTAAAATGGACTGTGAATATGAGAAGGGATTATAGGATATAACATTTTCCAAAGTTATTTTTAATTGTGAAACCAACCAAGTTTTCCGCACTGTCTGTGGAATCCTTGTTTGAAAAACCAGACCTAAAAATGATAAAACGTCTTAGGTCTTGGCAGCAAGACTCATTCATTTATTTATTAATTCAACCACTATTGATGAAATATCTTGTTTGTGTTGGACATTATGCTGGACACAGAAAATGTCAAGACATAGGATACAGTCTGGTGGACAAGATGAACACGAATAGGTATTTGCGCTGCTGAGTAGTGAGGTGCAATGACAGAGATGACGTTAAAGGTCCTAGAGTAGGGAGAAGGAACGAATGGAAAAGGTTCTCCAAAGGATGTGATTTGCTTACCACAAAGTAAGAATGATCACCTAGGAGCTGCAATGTACTACATGGATTTGGAAAGTTTGGGATTGACAAAGTTTTACTCATGTGTGGCTGGTCAGTTCCTAATTTTATTGTATTTATTGGCTAATTATTACTTTTTGCCTCTGGATTTTTATTCACCTTGATTCTCTATTTAGAAAACTCTCCTGTTTCCCCCCTCTTCTTTTGCTTAAGTTTCCAGGTTGTTTTCTTCCATCAAGAGCTTGACTACTCTTTTATCTTAAGCATCTTGATCTTGGAAAACTTCTATGTCAAATAAACTGAACTTATTTAAAGATGATAATATTCTGATCTCATTTTTAATTTATAGAAACATATATGACTATCCTTCAGGGTTACAGATCAGCATTTTAAGCCATAAAAATAATATAATTTCAGCCTAACGAAAGAAATTTGATCTCTTAGTTGTTTATCATGAGTAAATTCTTATTTGACAACTTTTGAAACAATAAAAATAATTAATGAAACTGCCACTATTGGCTTCAGAATCTCGAGGGGTCCAGGGACTCATGTAAGGCATCACTGTCTTAGACAATTAATTTCATAGTTGGTCTAGCTTCAACCTTTCAAATTTTAGTGAAAATAAATTCATGGTCTTCAGTTAAGACTGAGGACAAAGAGTAAGCAATGTTGGGTAGTTGAACATACTTATATTATAAGTGTACCCTTTAGTAATTTATCTTCTAGCCTTCTCTTTATGCAATAATGTATTTTGTGGGAAGGAGGACACTAAATGCTTTATAGATCCTGAACAGAAATGTTATATTTCATAATTACTAATATGACCAAGAATTCTCTGCATGATGGGGAAAGCTATTAACCTGCAAGTTGTATTTATTTCTCAGAACTGTTGCCATTTTTGGAATTCGTTTTTTTTTGTTTTGTTTTGTTTTGTTTTTTGTTTTTTGTAGTAAACATGAAGTATTTCTAAGTGACTAAAATCAATTCCAAACAAGGTTCTAGGAGTCGCACATAACAAACATGGGGCATTTATGTTTAGTCATCTCCATCATCCTTTCATCCAAGGCTGGGATACACCACCATCACTGTATATCCTTTCAGAGCTCTCACTTTTATACTCATCATCTATCTGGTTCTCACCTCTTTTGTGTTAAAAAACAAGTCCAGTTAATTAGTAGCTTCTAGTTTAAAGAGGCTTTTGCATGAGGATGAGTCGCTGTTGGGGAGAGGCTTCATCTCTCCAAATTCTTGAGGTTACAACAAAGGAAGACTTAAGAAAGTAGGCAGGAGATGTTTCTCATCTATAAAATGATGGGTCAAACTAACTGTCCTTTTAGTTTGGGTTACTGGCTACATATTGGTGCCTCAGTGGCAAAGGAACAAGAGCAACAACCAAATCAACAGGAGGGAAAAGAGATTGTTCCGAAAAGATAATGTGTCCATTATTGAGTTTGAGGTATCTATGGGATATGCAGGTGGAGGTAGTCTGGAGACAGGTAGATATATGGGAGTCCTGCACTTCAGAAAGAGATTTGAGATGGAAAATTTAATACTAGAATCATCACTGTATATAGTAATGAAACCTTGGAACTAAAGAATATAGCCGAGGAAGAGTATGGGGACAGAATCCTGTGGAACACCAGTCTTCATGTGGCAGATAGAGGAAGGAAAACCACTAGAAACAAAAGAAACTGTCAAAGAAGCAGAAGAAGAGAAAGAAGATGGACAAGAAGAGGAAGAGGGAAGAGAAGGAAGAGGAGGAAGAAGAAGAAAGTAGGAAAAAAGAAAGAGAAGAAGGAAGAAGAAGAAGAAGAGGAAGAACAACAACAACTAGGACAGAGCAAAGTTCCAAAACCAAGGGAGAAGAGATGGAAACGGTCAAGAGTACCTATCATGGCAGAGTCAACAAGATGAAGACTGAGAAGGATCTGTTGGATTAAGCAACAAAGGGACCATCTCAGAGTAATCCAATATGGTAAGCATGGTAAAAATTGGTAAATGTGGGCTTTCAAGCTAGGGGCTCCTTTGCTGGCTCTGTCAGCTGTGTGAACTTGAAATAGTTACATAACCTCGCTGAGCCTGAGATTCCTCCTATGTAGAGTGAAAATTCTGCATTCATACCTAACTCTCCAGGCAATATGTGGAATGAGTGAATTAATGCATGCAAAGCTTTTGTTACAGTGTGTGGTGTAAAGTGGATTCACAATAAAAGTTGAGTTTCTCCCTCAAAATCAGGATTCTTCCCATTGCAAGGGTTTGAAACCTTGGAGCCAGTTTCAATTCATTCCCTTCATCTCGTATCTAACTAATTATCTGCTTTTGTCTTAATTATTTTAGCTGTGTATCTCACATCCTACCCATTCTATGTGCACAATCATCTACTATTTTCTGTACATCATGCCTGGATTACTACAATAGGTTTCTAATTGTTCTGTCTGCTGGTTCTCATTTCCCCTTGCTACTGTGTCCCCAATACACTGTCTCCCACTGATGTCCAGCCAGCATCATCCTTGTGAAGTTCTTCCTGGGCTCACAAACCTTCAGCACTCCTCACCATTCTCAGAATAAAATGTAAATCTTCAAGTTTCTAGGACCCTCCAACTCCAGGCCCTGAACCCATCTTTCCAAGGCAATCCTTACCTCCCAGAACTGCTAAAGTTGCAGAGTAAACTTTTAGCCACTGCCTTTCTGATCACTTCTGAGTCCTCTGCTCAAGCTCATTTGTGTCTCTGTGTCTCTGTCCTTGCTATCTCCAGACCTAAAATGCCCTTTATTCATTTGTCAAAATCTAACCCAACATTTGAAGTCCAATGGATGCTCCTGTAGATCTGTTTTTCTCTTAACAACTCTAAGCAGTTACAGTCCATAATGATTACTTGTACATTCAGTTTGTTAAACTGTTTCATGGGAACTATAAGCTACTTGAGGGTTAAGACCATGTGTTATACCTCTTTGCTCTCTTTCACAATGCTTAAAGTAGTCTTAGACACATTTCTTAAATGCTGAAAAATTGTTTATTAAAATGAAATAAATTTCAAAACAGCCAAAAAGCAATTTAGCAATGTTTTATTGGTGGCTAGCACAGAAATAATGTTACTAATAAATAAAATTCATTTAAAAAATCAATAAATAATGCAGGTGCACAGTCTTAGTGCCAGAGGTACAAGAAGAAAAGGAAATAACTAATCTGTCTGAAACAGAGGAGAAATATAACTACTAAGGCATTTGGATACTGGTACAAGTATAGTTCAATGCTCAAGCAGAGTTTAGGAACTTGGGATTTAATCTACGTTGGTTCTCAACAGGTATACTGTGGTCCATGAGTACATTGCAAACCCTTGCAGGGTGGGCTGCCAAGTTTTGATGAATGTATCATTTACTTGTCTTACAACCAAAGAGATATTGACTGTGATATCTGTTAGATAGAACTTTTCAAGGATTTAAAGTAAAATGGGATAGCTGTGAATAAGGGATAGCAGATAAGATGTAAAATCAGAATTCCTGTTTAATAGAATGTGCAAGAACTATACACATCCATACAGTGTGCATCATTTGGGCATAGGGCAGCCTCATTGGGGCAGAAACACGATTTGCCAAGGGAAAAGAATGACTGCTATAGAAAGATTGTTTACTGTTGCGTTTTAATGGGAGTCACATTTTTAAAACTGATGAGACACTGAGAATGATAGTACATTAAAATGTGCCAAGAACGTAAACAAAGGCTAAGTGCCACAGCTACGGGAAATGGAATGGGCCGGGAGAGGTGGAGGGAGGATATGTTCCTAGCCAAACAAAAGAGGCCCAGTCAAATGAAGCTACTCCTCAGACCTGGATGTGTAAACTTGTCAACGTGGACACATTATCTAAGCTTCATGGCCATCAACTTTCTTGTTTGCAAAGTAAGGCTGGTAATTCCCTCCTGGCTGTGTCATTAGGAAATTAAACATGAGAATATAGAAAGCACTATCACATATGCCAACTGTGCTCGGCATCCTGCAAAGGCTTGTAAATGTTACTGTTGTCACTTTTCTTGTCTCAACCTTGGTGAGTCAGTGGTCCACATTCTCTTGTACAAAATGGGATAGAAGGGTTCAGATTATAGGATCCCGAAGATCTTCTCGAGCCCTCAAGTTCAATAAGTTTTCATCCCATTAAATGCACCAAACACACAGCCACAGCCTGTCTTAAAAGGGTTAACAAATGAAGGAGGGGCTAGTCCCACCTGAGACACCACTTTATGAGAGGCTGGGGGGAGTGCAGCTGCCTTTTAATCAAGGGCATTAGCTTATCACTAGGATGGAAAAGTCTTATGAAAACACTGAGTGTGCTGCCAGTCAGGGCAGGCTGTAATCCCTGGGGAAGCATGACATAATCATTGATCCTAGTGGAGTTGTAATCTTAGGAAATACAAACCCTTTGCATAATTTGAATAAATAGACCAAGGATGGCTTCAAAGAAATAAAAATAATGGGTCGCACCATGTTAATATTAATGAGTAGGAAAAGTGGGACCATATTCAACGTACCTAATGCAGACTTGGGAATGGAGTGAATGAGGGTAAAAAAGACTTATCTGGCTTGCTCAAGAAGATCAGCACCTCCTTTAAAGCCTCCCATAAAAAAATAACTTTCAGACACAAAATTCTTAACAGATATTCACCTTTAACTACAGGAGTATTAGACTTTAGCTTTTCCTTCTCATCTTCATTCCTCTCCTTTGCTCACATATGTGAGGCCACTATGTGCTGTCCCTGGCTTCAGCTACAACCCTTTTTGTGAACTCCACCCTGCTTCATTGCACACCCTAAGGATCACCAGCAGCTCTGGATGGCAAATGCTTCCACAGTGTCCCTTCCCGTCTGACACTGCACTCAGCACAAATTGGGACGTAGAACACCTAGAGCCTTATTGCTAATGGGGACATTACAGAACAACGGGTTCCCACTCTGCTCCATAGAGTCCTGCTGGAAGGTCACAGGGAGGGACAGGGGTGGCAGAGCAGGTGGAACTCTGGGATGGAAGTGGGCTCAGAGTTCCACCTACTC
>NC_045441.1:27765984-27800498 GCF_002776525.5 Piliocolobus tephrosceles | reverse complement strand
GTGGAACTCTGGGATGGAAGTGGGCTCAGAGTTCCACCTACTCTGCCACCCTGTCCCTCCCTGTGACCTTCCAGCAGGACTCTGTGGAGTGCTTCTATCTACTTTACAGAAATGATTTCATTTGAAAAGCGTGGATGTAGGAAGGAAAAGATGGTGAAAAAAAATTGATGGTTTAACTGCTATGTTTGAAACTTACTATTATTATTTTTTAATTGACAAATAAAATTTGCATGTAGTTCAAAACATCATGTTGTATATATTTGTGATATACATGTTTTGAAATACGTATACCTTGTGGAATGACTAAATCAAGATAATGAATGTACACATTATAGTTACCTTTTTTTGTGGTAAGAGCTCTTAAAAATTTACCCTGTTGGCAATTTTCAAGTATACAATGCATCGTTATTGACTATGGTCACCGTGTTTTGTAGTAGATCTCTTGAACTTACTCCTGCCTAACTGGAATTTTGTATCCTTTGAACAACATCTCCCCTTCTCCCCAGCCTTCATCTCTCTCCCAGCCTCTGGTAACCTGTACCTGGCTTATTTCTTTTAACATATTGTCCTTCTGGTTCATGCGTGCTGTTGCAAATGACAAGAATTCTTTCTTTTTTAAGGCTGAATAGTATTCTATTGTGTATTTGTACCACATTTTCTTTATCCATTCATCCACTGATGGACACCTAGGTGCTTCCATTTTTGACTTATTCTAAATAATGCTACAGTGAACATGGGAGTGCAGACATCTCTTCAACATACTGATTTCATTTCTTTTGGAAATATACCCAGTAGTGAAATTGCTTTAACCATTTAAATTTTAAAGATGAAACTGAAACCAAGAGAGGTTTGTTTATTTATTTATTTTTAATAGAAAAAGAGTCTCTGGATCTGTTCTGTCCAAACACTATTGACTCAAGAGACAGATCCATGGGACGCTGAATGTGCTGTCCCAGAAGAGGTTTTAAGGGATTTGGTCAAAATCACCTCATAAGTGTCAAAGCAGCAACTAGGTTCCCAAGTCTCTGAATCTCCATCCAGAACACTTCCCACTACGCATAGTGCATCATAATGCCCTGTTCTCTGTGTTACTCCTTCCATGAAGCTACTTCTAGAAACTTCTCCACAATTTTCACAGCTACAATATCAGCTTCTTATCTCCACTAGAGACTCAAACATGAGAATTAAAGCAGCTTTTTTGAGTCAATACTAATGGTTTAGAGATGATTCTTGGGGATATTATTTCTTGATTTTTAGAAATTATCTAACTAATTGTCCAGAAAACTTCCTTAGGTAGATTGGGCCTTGGTATTCTCTGTCAGATTCTAGTTGATCATATACTCTTTGATACATTGCATTTAAAGTTGTCTTTGATTAAGAGAAAGGGGTTAAATTCATACTGGCATGGGTTAAAGCCAGACACCAGAAAGCAAAACAAGGTGCTGCCATGAATGATAGAGATTCTCTAGAGTGTGGGGTAATAGTAGAGATACACAGCTAAGAGGTTCTAACTTTGTTCATGTCCCAGTCTTCCCTAGAATGATATGACAAACCATGTCAGAGATGCCTAGAAAACCCAGGCTGTATAACAGTGCTTACCCAAGTAATTACTCAGTTTTCTAAATGATACTAAGGTATGTTCTAGGGGAGATGTTTTATTTATTAAAATGTCTTGGAAATACTGAATACTATACCTCCTTAGAAATTTGCCAGCATAATGGCATGTTAAAATTTACCAGCACAATGGCATCATTGCTCTGAGAAAGCCAGAGTGTTTAACCTTGTTTATACTAAACTTCTTTGTCCACAGAACTATAGTTTTGCATGTTACTTATGAGCACCCTGGCGAAGTGATCCACCAAGGAACACACTTTGGGAAAAAATAAAATTCAGGTACAACAAAACCTCACTGTGTGAATGAAATCTAAGTTAAGACCTATTCCCTTGAAACAATAGACTGTTTTGAAAGATGTAAAACTTTGTTGTATTTATTGGCATAGAGTAACTATGTCTACCAGTTAAACCTTCTCAAGTTGGCATTGCAACCAAGCCTGCTTACTGAACATGTGCCACTCTTCTACAGAGCATCCGTTGTTAGAAATTAAAATGCAAATTAAAATATCCTAACTACTGTAAATATTCCTCACTAAGTCTTATTTGCACACTTCTTGTTTTCCCTCCAGAGCTCTTTTTCTATCACATGGCTTCATTTACCAAGTTTCTTTTTCTTTCCTGCTACATGCACTTAGCCTATCTGTGTTCTACAGACACAGACTTATCCACAGCCCCTGACCACATGTCTTGTAAAAATGCCTCCTGGTCACCATGGAAACTCCATGAGAGGGTATAAATGGATCAGCAGAAAGGCATTCCCACAAATAGAAAAATATATCCAAAGCACGTGTTACAATGAATGGCGGGTCAAGTGCCTTATCTTCTGATCCAAGGACAGTGCTACTGTACCGTGCAGGTGAAGTAAATGTTGGAGAACATGGCCGGTATACCACATAAGATGATGACACATGAGAAGACACTCAATTCTTGGTCCCTAAATGTCATGGCAAAATGTACTTAAACAGATGCAGGGCCGTCTACCTCCTGTTTTGCATAATCTATTTTTCTTTTCCCTTATTCTTCATTATTCTGTCTCCAGATGTTCTTCCCTGATTTGCATAGTACCGCTTTTGTATCATAAAATTGTGGGGAGACAAGGTGCCTGTCACTGACCAATAGAGCCACGAGCCAAGCAATACTAACTTGGCTTTGCTCTGAGGATTTGAAAGATGTCTCATTAGTTTACATGGGCCATTCTGAAGTCAGCTACCTTGAGCAAATCACTTGACCTCTCTGGGCTCCTATTTTCTCATCTATAAAACAAAGATACCAGTCTGGATCTGCCTGGCAGGGTTAATACCTACACCAACATATCTGTCATACAGCTGCCTTTGGAAGATTGAAAACTGGAGAAATACTAAATTCTAGTACTACAATTCTACTGACCTTTGCAGAAATGAGACTAAGAACAAAGAAATATACTTCAGGCAGACGGAAGTGACTCAAGTAGCATATCAGTTTCAATGAGATGCATGTGAATGTTTTCCTGAAAAGATAAAGTACTACATGAAGTGTAAGGTATTAAACCATTTCCCTATGAAAAGATTTGTGAAGATGAATCTCAGCAGAGGAAAGAAAGGGCGAACAGGAGAAAAGAGAGAAGGCAAGAGATTGTAATTAGGAATAGATGGTGCCTGGAGTAGGTGGTGATTAGAATAGATAACTAAGAAACAGGAAATCTCTCTGGTACTTACCCTTGTGCATTGGCTTCTCTTGGGCTCTCACAGTTCTGATAGTCTGATCCAGAACTTTCATCAGAATGTATTACTGCTTGTGCACAAAGTGTGAACTAAAAGTGTGAAAGATATCAATGGCTGCCATGAACTCAATTCAACATCTATTTAACAAGTAACTATTATGTGCAAAACACTGTGTTTGGCACTAGAAGAGGCATCAAAAAAAGGTAATGCTCTCACTTACCAATTCACTGACAAAAATTATCCTCCGGACACTTATAACACGTGGGCACTCCTTCAAGAGTCCTAAATGTAGCAAAGATCTTTACAAGTTCACAACTATCATACAAGATATAATATTATAAGTGCTAAGAATATTGAGGCAAGTTAATCCCAAAGAATTGATCAAGAAAGTCTTCATGAAATATGCTGATTTTTAAATAGGGCTGATGGTAGAGGCAGGGTTTCTACCAAGGGAGATGAGAATGGGCTGGAGCAAAAGTCCAGAAGCAGGAAGGCAGGAGGTCAGTTTTAGATGAATATCAGCTGCAAATAAAGACGCAGTGTCCCATGACACACAGAATGGCCCTGTCTTGTAGATAGCTGAGGGGTTTGTCATAGATGAGTGGCAACAAGGAGAATCAGAGGTGTCGACTGGGGCAGAGGTTCCAAGCGGATAGGCTAATTGGAGAATTGAAGTAGAAGAGACCAGAAGAGTGTCTGTGGGACAGAAAAGTACAAGAGGAACTGCAGGGACCCTTCTTGTGAACTGTTCCCACCAGGGCCTGAAATAAGCCTTCCACCACTGGTTTCCTGAAATTATAACATCCATTTGACTGTTTTCAGTCTTCCTCTACAGGATGTTCCATACAGAATTAATAAATTATTTTAATAACTAGCCTTCAGTAAATGTTCATTGTGTGCTAGGAGCTCTGTGACATATGCTCCACACTGGCCATAGCCTCCTTCGGAAACCCTCTCTCAACTTGGAACGCTGTCCTCTCCTGTGTTTGCTGATAGTGTCTCAACTCATACTTCCCAGTCTCCCTTGCTAATTCCACTTCTTTCCGCACCATCAGAGACACCGAATCAAGATAGTGGCCCTCTCATATTATGCCGGAATCTCAGGACTGGCTTATTTAAATTGCCCATGCCATCCAAAGATTCTGGGAAGGCATGTCTTTTTGGTTGAGAGTCACTGGTCTACCTTCTCCTTTCTGACAAGTTTAAGTAGACTTTTTTCTCTTCTCTGGCCTCCCTTCCCCTCTCCTCTTTTTCTTTTCTTCCTCTTCTCTTCTCTCTCATTGACAAATTCTTAGTTTCAAGAACACATTTTGCCTATTTACTTCTTCCCTCCCTTCCATCTTTTCCTTCCTTCCCTCTTTACATCCTTTCTCTTACTATCTATTATCATCTTTTTGTTACCTCTTCCCACCACAGTACCTAGTATAATGCCCATTTTAATGTATGTTCTATGCATTTTCTCTTGTGGTGCTTTGCACTGAGGAGGTTTGCAATAATTATCTGGATTGAGCTAGATATGCTTGAGTGTTTACCCAGCAGAAAGGCATGTACATTTCAACACTTTAAAAAGACTACATAGAAATTAAATATGGTTGTCAAACCTACAAAAATGTAAGTCTTTGGACAGTAACTTCTGACTGGGTTCATTATATATTCAGGTGCTCCACAGTGCTTAGATGCAGGGGAGCTTTTGTCTAATAATACCTCTTCTTGGATGAGCATTGAAGAATGGATGGGGAAGAAACAGAGAATGAAAAAGCGGTTGTATATCTTTATGTAATTATAAACGGCCAATGAAAGATAAGACATAGAACATGGACAAGCAGGAGTTCGAGATCATCCTGGCTAACACGGTGAAACCCCGTCTCTACTAAAAAATACAAAAAGCTAGCTGGGCGAGGTGGCGGGCACCTGTAGTCCCAGCTACTCAGGAGGCTGAGGCAGGAGAATGGCGTGAACCCGGGAAGCAGAGCTTGCAGTGAGCTGAGATCCGGCCACTGTACTCCAGCCTGGGCGACAGAGCGAGACTCCGTCTCAAAAAAAAAAAAGAACATGGACAAGAACATAATCCTATAGAAAAACAATAATGTGACACTGCAATGGTTAATTTTTTTTTTTTTGAGATGGAATCTTGCTCTGTCGGCTAGGCTGGAGTGAAGTGGCACCATCTCGACTCACTACAACCTCCACCTCCCAGGTTCAAGCAATTCTCCTGCCTCAGCCTCCTGAGTAGCTGGGATTATAGTTGTGCGCCACCACACCTGGCTAAATATTTTTTGTATTTTTAGTAAAGATGGGGATTCATCATGTTGGCCAGGCTGGTCTCAAACTCCTGCGCTCAAGTGTTCCACCCGCCTCGGCCTCTCAAAGTGCTGGGATTACAGGCGTGAGCCACTGCACCCAGCCTGCGGTGGTTAATTTTTTGATGTCAACTTGGCTAGATTAAGGAATCCCAGATAGCTGGTAAAGCATTATTTCTGGGGATGTCTGTGAGGGTATTTCCAGAAGAGATGGCGTTTGAATCAGTGAACTGAGTAAGAAAGATCCATCCTCATCCAATGTGGGTGAGCACCATCCAATTGGTGGGGGCCTGAATAGAACAAAAAGATAGAGGAAAGGTGAACTCTCTCTCTTCTGGAGCTGGAACATCCTTCTCTTGCCCTTGGACATAAGAACTTCAGGTTCTCCAGCCTTTGGACTCTGGGATTTCCACATGCTGATGCCCAGTTCTCAAGCCTTCAGCCTTAGATGGAGAGTGACGCCACCGGCTTTCCTGATTCTCCCGCTTGCAGATGGCTCATAATGGGACTTCTCAGCCTCCATAATCACATGATCCAAGTCCCCTAATAAATCCACCCACATATGTCTATCTCTCTATATATCCTATTGGTTATGCCTGAAAAACCTAATCCTGTATCTAAATTCCTTGGCATTTCCCAATCATGTCTAGAAATTTTGCAAAATCTATGAAACTTAAGGACTGTGATTCAACACCATATCCTCTGTCCTGCCAATTAGAATATTTAATAATCACTTACTGAATTCAGGAATGAATGATGAATGCTTTTGAAAAATTACTAACAATTATTGAGTGCTATGAGCAACATACTATGTTTTGTTCCTACTGTACACGTTTCCTTTAATCTCCATAACAACATCCTAGGAAGAACGGAACATAGTTATTCACATTTTACAGATGAAGAAACTAAAGCTCAGAGAAGTTACATGAATTGCTGAAGTTGGAAAACATAAAATGCAGACAGCCTGCTTCAGACCCCTGCTCTTCAGCCTACAGTATGGCTTCCTGAGTGAATGGCTAGCATCCTGAATTTTTATCTGCTATATTAAACATCTTATTCCAAGGAGATATTTCGGCTGCTAACCATCCAGCATTCATTTTTACTGCTTTATTATAGGCCCCAGAAGGAATAATAGTTAACCATTTAGGGATCCCTCAAAACTTTGTCTGTTTATTGAAGTTGCACCTCCAACAATTTGTTGCCTGTTGAAACAATGTATGTTTAACCCGACTTGATTCTCTGCAGTTGTGCATGATTTCAGCTGTAGGACAGAATCACTTGCAGTCATCCAAACTATTAGCCAAAGGGGTTTCTTTAAAACACGCATTGCATGCAACAAAAGGGCAAAACCTTAATACGGTTTTATTTGCCAAGTAAATGTAGCTGTAAATTAATTCCTTACAATCACTGTTCATTAATATTTAATATATTTATATGAAGGATGCCACTTCACAATTCCCTATACACTCAGTATTTAATAACCTAGAAACAGCTTATCTTCTTTAACTCACTGAGACTGGATTTGCAATAACTAGTAATGTTAAATGTATTTTTAAAAAATCAATAATAAATAAATGCATAAGCACTTCCCTCTCGAATGCTTCTGACGTTATTTACAAAATTAAAAAAAAAAGATGACAGATCCACAAGGGACTTTATAACCATTTTATTACCACCTCCTTAATTGTGTGTGGTGGAACTGCATAATCTGTTTATTGAAATTGAAATATTTGGAACAGATCCTCCCCACAGACATTAACAATAAGCATCTCATGCAATAACATAGTACTTAATGTAATATTAACATTATATGCACCAGGCCTTAACCACTCACTGGTTCCCCCACCGGAATTGAACATTTTAACACTCTGTGCTCTGCCTCGGTATTCAATTCTATATCTAATTTACAGGCTGTAAAACAATATTCACAGATTACAATAAATACAAAGAAGTTCTAAGGACATATCTGGTGGTACTAGGAAAAGAGAGACTATTTTGTTTGCAGCAGAAACAAAAGAAAACTCCCCTTAAAATTTTGACCATGAAGAAAACCACTCTGTTCAGTGCTGCTAGGCCAAGTGACACAAAAGCATTACTTTGACATTAGGTGAAGGTATTTGGACGTATGTGGTGCATGGTTGAAATCTAGACATTGCTCTCTAGCTTCCGTTTCCTGAAGAGGCAAGCAGGGAAGGGCAGAGCAATGAATGAGGGGTTGGGAACACTGGCTTTCATCTTGAATCTTCCTGAATGATCTTGCACGATTTTGAGTCATTTAACTTCTCTATACCTTAGATTTTGTATCTTTGAATAAACAAGATGAATGACTGTCTAGAAGATTCCTTCCAGCTATAAAACTCAAAAAATCTAGACGGAAGTTTTCCATGTATAAAAGTTAGTTTGCAAAGCCCACTCTGAGATTTTTTTCATTACCCTTTAAGTAGTATCTCTTAAATTTCTGGCTTTCTCAGTAACAAAGCAATTATAACAGCATTCATTTCATGCTGTATACTTTCCTAAACTTTTTTTATACGTTATCTCAATTAATCTAAAGCACAGTACTGGACATGAACTACATAGCTGAGATGAACACTAGAGACAGGGTTAAAAGGGAAAAAAAAACACGTGAAATTGCAAAATTTCTACTGAATAATGGCAAAGCCTCAAAAGTCAATGAACACTTGCCCCATTCTTTCACGATCATTCAGCTAACTTAAATGATCTAATGGGGGGTCTGTAGCCAATACAGTCTTTTGTAAAATACATGTTTACTGTCATACTGTAATCCACTAATCTCAGACACAGCATAAACATTCCTTCATTATTTGTGCTACCTTCCTGTGTTAGGCAAGAAACTCACAATCTGGATTTTACTTGGTCATTTAGAGGGAGATATAGACATTTTCTTAGGTCATTATGTCTCTATCAGCTGTGTATTTAATATGTATTTTTTGGAAACTAATAGCTATTTAATATGAAAAATAATGTGACTCATCAAATTCACGATAGGAGTTACATTTTGGGAGTAGGAAGGGGAATTTTCTCAAGAAGGAATCCTCAGGGGCTTCAACAATAGGTAGTATTACATTGTTTAATATGGGTGGCTAACTGAATGGTGTTTGTCATATGGCTATTTACACATTTTATATAAAAATATATAGATACAATTTTCATACTAAAAATAATAGATAAACTTTCAAAATAAATTTCTCTCCTTCAAATCTGTCTTCCTTTCAGAAAGCTTAGGGGACAAAAATTAAGACCACAGAATTATAATGTAAATTATAAAATTGGGTGTTTGCTCTTTATTTATGCATCCTCTGACACAATATGTAGTTGTCTTCTGAGTAAAACCTTTCAACACACATGAACCCACTTTAAGACAAATACTACAGGATGCATTTGATGTAGATTTGCTAGCAAAGTTTTTCAAAGGTATTTGCAACTTCAGAGCTTATAATCTGCAAGTTGAGTTTTTCTAAATGAGAATTATACTCCTTCAGATTGGTCTTCAACAAATCATTCTCTTATTCTCCTTCCTCTTTTCCCAAAAACAAAACCACTTTTCACCATTTTCACACAAGTTTGGAAAGCAAGGCATTCTGGCTGTAGTGAAAAAGATTTCTAATATCCTTTCCATCTCACCCTCTTCATCTCCTTCCTCTCATATAAGGTTGCTCTATCTCACTGCTAAGAGAAAAAAGCTTTAGGACTGAACTCCCCCCCAACCCCCACCCTCCAAAAAAATATCAGTAACAGCAAGAGAAATATTGGTTTGGAATTATTTCTTTTTAAAAGTTAATCAGTTCTTCTCAGAACTCCCAAATGCTTTATTTTTTATCTGATCTTATTTTGCCTGCTTGGATATGAGACTGCTTTATCACTCATTCCACCACATTGGTCATTGAGGAAAGTCACTATTCAACTTTCACTTTCAGGTGTGGTTCTTTTATGGATGAGAGGGGAGAACCTGTGTACCGGGATCATTTTATTCCACAGGTCCACCCGTCTTGCACAATTTCCAACTGTCCTACAACCTGAAAGCACAAATCAGCACACAGTATCAGTTGAACAGCACATGTTGAACTATTTTATTATTTCCGTGCCATGGGATTAGTACAGAAACACAGCCAGCTTCTCCATTTTGCTGGGGTTCTGCCTAGATTCACAATAAACAAAGGGAAAGATCACTATGCCTTGAGCCAGGGCAATCATCAGGACATTCATTGCAGCAGCAATATTCTCCTCCCCAGTTATCATCTTTTTTTCAACTTGGCTAGGAGGACCCACCCTCACCCACAGAGCCTATATTCAAAAGAAGAGCATGAATTCATGTTTCATTCAGGGTTATCAACCCTAGAAAGTGGTTCTACCTGTGGTTGCAATTTCTAATCCAATTAATTTCAATAAAATGGATCAACTATTAGCAATGTGGGAAGTACTATAGAGAAGACCAAGGCATAAGTCTTGCCTTTAAGGATCTTAGATGTGAACGAACTGAGACATAATGCTCAGACACGTGAGCACGTAACAGTAACAGTGCTGTTAAGTGAGCACTTTCTATGCTAGTAACTAAGCAAAGAGCTATATGCATGTTTGCTCATTTAATTCTACAAATGCCTTATACAGGCATTATCATGCTGGGGCCAAGAGAGCTTATATACCGGGGTCCTAAAGCAAAGTGGAAACAGGAAGCAAACCCAGGTCTATCTTACTCCAAAGCCCATGCAGCAGCTACTGTCTTAGATGCCCAGCACAGCTACTTGGACAAGGAGACAGACAACAGAGTATGGAAATGACTGGGGAAAGTAGGAAACACAATCCCTTTAACTTGATTTTAAATGACTTCACCAGATTAATGTTCGTACTTTGAAATGTTTGGCTAATGAGCCTACGAGTAATGTATGCTATTCATTGTGTTTACAATAGTATTTCTCAAAATCTAAATCATCTTTCATTTTTAAAGCTAGTTATCACTGTGAACAGCCAGATTTCTAACAGATACTATTGATGTTTATGTGTCACTGCCACTTACTTGTGGACATTATAGGTGGCAGAGTATATTAAATTAGCTGTCATCCATCTTTACACCAGTGGCAAGGGTACCCATCTGATCTCTCACCTTCCCAGCAACCCGGCTGTTTTTCCAAGTGCGTCCCCTTTGCCCCCAAGGCTGCTCATGGTACTGCACTCTTTTGCCTGGATGCTAAGGGACTCAGCTACGGTACTGATTTTTACATTATTACTCTTTAGAAAAATAAGCATCGTACAGAGATGAAGGGAAAAAACCGAGTAAGTAGCACCACAACTTTATCTGGGCTGTTGAAATAAAAAAGAAAATCAGCTTAATCAGTGTATCTGTTCATTTCTTTTAACTAATCTTTTAATTAATTGTCAACTACAGTAGTAGCATGAGGATACCGATTTCATTTCACTGATTTACCCTGAAATAAAAATGCATCAAAACCTTTCTGTTGACATCTAGAATCTCTGGACATAAATGTAGATGTTTTGAAATGACTCCCTCTTTTTTTTCATGCTCTTGACCCCATTTTTCCCCCAAAGGGTGGGATGCAATCATATTGTGTAGCAAAATCAGAGAAGCCACCATGTCTGAGATCCTGGGTTATTGTAGAGAGATGCAAGGCATGTCACATCAATCCCAGCTTGGTGTCATGAATAAATGCCACATGAGTTCAAATACAGATCAATCTATTTTTTTAAAGCAATAGAAACTGCCATCATTGGCGTTGAATGCTCAGTGTTGCTCTTCAACCCTCCAACCTTCATAATAATATATATATATATATAAAATCTTTTCTCCATCAACATTATATTGGCTGCTAGTTTTGACACTAAGTCTTCCCAAACCACCTTTGTCCAATGCAGATCACCGCAGAAACCATTTCTTACTGGCTAAAAGCAGATAAACCTGCCAAAAGCCAGTGCTTATTTCTTTCCCAAGAGACCTCACTTGAGTAAGTGTAAGCGAGCGTAACTCTGTGTGTTTTCTTACCCAAAGTGACAGGCAGCCTGGGAACAGAAGATCTCCGTTTCTTAACTCGGCACCCTGGATTTGGATGATTTAACTATATATAAAGGCAGCACTAGGTTGATTTGAAAGATACATTTTATCAAGTTGTCAGCTTTCCAGGGCCAACTGTTTCAGAATCACTTATAAGTAAACTAGAAAATGATTTGGATTGTAGGAAATTTAAACCTTACTTTCCCAGAATGTTGCAGCAAATAGCTGAAAAATAGACATAGAATCAAACTCTGAAATTAAAGTGTCCTGAGTGTGTCTCGCTGGTGGTGAGAGGCTGCACAGTCTAATGGATGGAGAGCTGGATGCCGAGTCAGGGGACCTAGGGAGTGATTTCCACTCTGGCAGCAAATCACTGAGTGACCTTGGGAATCTCAGCCAACGCAGTCACAGGGAGAAGACCAGACTTCTTGGGCTGGCACCCCTCACTGTTTTGCCCATTTGCCACCTTTTATGGGGCTCTGCCAACAGGTATGGGAAACCTCTTAATACAGGGACAAGGGAAGAGAGATTTGGACCAGGAAGAGAACTTTAATACCAGCCTTCCTTCGTATCTCTCTCCAGTGGCCGGGAGGAGAGGTAGGAACCTTTGGGGACAGAAAGGTCCTCATGCTTTTTCCAGCCCAGTAAAGTGAATAACTGCCACAGCCAGTCCCTAACAACCAGCTGGAGGGTCACTTACCCACCCACAGCCTGGAAGATAATTTCGCCTCTTGGTTGACTTCTCAGGAACTCTTGGAGGAGGATTAATCAGACTGACTGCTGAGTTTTTTCAGGACCCTGAGCATCTCAATGATAAGAATCTTCATGATACTTTTGGACTCCAGTTTCAGACAAAGCCCTACCCAACTAAAACTCACAGTTCACTGCATTTTCCAACATTGCATGAGTATACAAGCATAAATATGCAGTGTGAACAATGTCCTTGGCCTGTAGATCACCTTTTTCTCTATCATGAGCTCTCTTGGCTACAGACGGAAGATAAGACACCCCGATGTTACCCTCATCCTGATAATCTTACCAGTCACAAGGCACAAGCAGAAAATATACAGACATTTCGTTACTGTTTCTCAAAAGTGTTACCAGCAGTCCCCTTCCTTTTTTTTTTCTGACTCCAACCCTCTGCTGGCGTCTTGGAAGTATTGTATTTGAAAGCCTCCCTCTACCAAGCCCTCACAGAATGTGCACACAGTTAAGGGCATGGGATCACTGGCAAAGGGGCATCATTGCCCTGACATGGCATTTTAAGGAATTTAACAAATCTAATCATTTCAGAAGCCATATATCTGCCTTATTTGATTAGATGAAAATAGAAGTTACTAGGGTAGGATCAGGCATTGTCTCCTTTTTAAGAAAGGGGTCATAGATATTGTACTGCCACCAGAGAGCAGATGATGCGTCATAGAAATCTCTGCACGACAAACTATGTGAAGCTCAATTTATCTACTTCAGGAAGACCAAGAGCTACATCAGCTCAACAGAGATTTGAACTTGTGGTCCCAGGGACTTCTGGACTAATGAAGCTGATGGTGAGATGACTAAGTCATCACCACTAGCTAATGGGCCCCCAGAGAGGATACATGTGATCAGAATGATTTATTGATCATTGCTGACCTCTAAAACTACTTTAGGACAGGCATTGGAAACATAAAACCACTTTTACTGTGCCATGGCTCAGGCTGCCGTTACTTCGGCTTTGTAAAATGCCGTGTGGGACTGGGATCAATCATTCCTAGACCTTGCAGTTTGCTGACCTCCATTAGGAAAAGAACTCTCTAGAAGAAGCAGAAAACCCATGTTTAATAGCAAAGAAAGCAATGCCACTTCAGTAGTGCATTTGGAATCACGATGAAAACTTGGAGGGCAGAAGTCCCTACCTCCCATAGGTTGAAAGAGTTCTATGGAAAAAAAAAAAAAAAGAGTGGAAAAAGTCAGTTCCACATAGTTCACAAAGAATAAATTGCATTATCAGAAGAATTTTTTTTTTTTTCTGAATGAGGAATCTTTCTTCAGTTCTATAAACTCATATAAAGATGCTCAACATCACTAATCATCAGGTAAATGCAAATTAATACCATTATGAGAGATCACGTCATATCCATAAGGATAGCCATTATCAAAAAGTCAAAAGATAACAAATGTTTGCGACAGTATGGAGAAAAGAGAACCACAGTACACTGTTGATAGACATGTAGACTGGGCTGGGCACAGTGGCTCACACTTGTAATCCCAGCACTTTGGGGGGCTGAGGCAGGTGGATCACCTAAGGTCAAGAGTTTGAGACCAGCCTGGCCAACATGGCAAAACCCCATCTCTATTAAAAATACAAAAAAATAAGCCAGGCATGGTGGTGGGTGCCTGTAATCCCAGCTACTCGGGAGGCTGAGGCAGGAAAATCACCTGAACCTGGGAGGCAGAGGTTGTAGTGAGCCGAGATCACACAATTGCACTGTAGCCTGGGGAACAGAGTGAGACTCTGTCTTGAAAAAAAAAAAAAAAGACATGTAGATTGGCACAGCTGTTATACAAAACAGTGTGGAGTTCCTAAAGAAAATAAAAACAGGACTATCATATGACCCAGCAATCCTTCTTCTGGGTGTTTACCCAAAGGAGATGAAATCACCACCTTGTAAAGATACCTGCACTCGTATGTTCATTGCAGCATTATTCACAATAGCCAATAGGTGAAAACAACCTAGACACTACACACACACACACATATACACACTAACATGTACACACAGAGGCATATTACTCAGCCTTAAAAAAAGGAAATCTTGCGACTGGGTGTGGTGGCTTATGCCTGTAATCCCAGCACTTTGGGAGGCCGAGACAGGCAGATCACGAGGTCAGGAGATTGAGACTATCCTGGCTAACACGGTGAAACCCCGTCTCTACTAAAAATACAAAAAATTAGCTGGGCGTAGTGGTGGGTGCCTTGTAGTCCCAGCTACTCAGGAGGCTGAGGCAGGAGAATGGTGTGAACCCGGGAGGCGGAACTTGCAGTGAGCCGAGATTGCGCCACTGCACTACAGCCTGAGTGACAGAGCGAGACTCTGCCTCAAGAAAAAAAAAAAGGAATTTTTGCCGTTTGCCACAAAATGGATGAAACTGAAAGGCATTATGCTAAGCGAAATAAGCCAGAAACATAAAAGTTTTGCTTGATCTCATTTATATGGGGGATATTTTGCTAGATCACATATATATAAATATATATATGGCTGAAATACACAGAGAATGAAACAGTGGTTATGACCGGCAGGAGGTAGGGGGAGAGGAAATGGGGAGATGTGGTTCAAAGGATACAAAATAGCAAATATGTAGGATGAACAAGTTCAGAGACTTGATGTACAACATGAAGACTACAGTTAATAAAGCTGTCCTGTATTAAAAATTTTTGTGAAATAAATTGATTTTAGCTGCTCTTATCACAAAAATTGTAATTATGTGAGAAGACAGATATGTTAATCTGCTTCACTACAGCAGCCATTTCACTGTCTTTATGTATCCCATAACATCATGTTGTAAACTTCAATTATACACAATAAAATTTATTTTAATAATTAACAAATAAATAAAAACACTGGATATCTGTGCTTAAAAAAAAGTATTCTGATGAGATTTTGCCATAATATTCCCTGCAAGTACATGGCTGGATATAGACTGAACCTCTGCATAGGCTAATTAATGGAGGTTCATAATCAACAGTAGATTGCAAAACCCACATCTTGTCTAGATATGGGGTGACTTGCCTGAGGATCTGAGGGAGACAGTGAGGGATGGAGCGAGACTAAGGCACCACATCATCCAGAATTCTGGAGAGCCTCAGCAAGTCTGACACCCCCTTGACCCCTTCTCTGCGGCTTCCTCAGAGTCTTCCCTCATTAACAATCCCCTCCCTCCCTCTCCTGGATTTTCAACTTCTCTATCAGTGCTTTCTCCTTAGCAAATAAATATGCTCAAGACTCTACTATCAAAAAGCAAGCCCTCATCCTTCCCAGGAAACTCCGCATCCTTCCACATTTTACTGACAAAATTTTTACATGTCAGTATCCACAGGACCCACATCACCTCCCAATCACTACACAAAACCTGCCACTCAAGGTTTCCCACAACCATTTTGATAATGCAGAATCTCTGGAGTAAGACACGTGTTTGGAATGGAGATCTGGGTTTCACTAGCTAGGTTAATTTAGACAAGTTATTTAACCTCTTTCATTGTTTCTCTTTTGCAAATGGGAGGATAACAATATTCTCTAATACAGTTGCTGTGAATATCATCAGTTCATTTAGCAGTGTCCATGGACAGCATTCATGAAGTGGTAATCATCATCATCATCACCATGATTATCATCATCATCATCATCACCATTATCATCATCATCACCATTATCATCATTGTCATCATCACCATTATCATCATTATCATCATCATCACCATTATCATTATCATCATCATCATCACCATTATCATCATCATTATCATCATCAACATCATTATCATCATAGTTAACACTATTCTTCTATTCCTGGGGAGAATATGCAAAATCAGTATCAACCCAAGGAATAGATGCTGGGACAAGTACATGGTTATACCAGAGATAACTAGAAATTATCATATCAAAACTCAGAAGAAAATGCGGGACTCTGAACCCAAGAAGCGGGTAGAAAATAAGAGGCAACCAGAGATCAGAACACGGTCAGAAGGTGAATTAGTTTCTGAACCTAGATGTCACAGGTTTGGCCCCTGGTCAAATCCTGTCAATTCTCAAGAAGGTCCAACCTCAACTTGTAAAGCCACCAGCCTACAGAAAAGTGCCCACTGGCAAAGAGGTCAACCATATCCTAGGTAAGATGAAAATTCCTTTCTGTTCTGTGCCAGCCTTTCTGCTGATGGGCAGAAGGGCCAGTCCTAGGTGTTAAATGGTTTCTCATGTCCCTGAGAGGGCTTCTGCCATATTCATGTATTGTGGAAGTAATTAAATAGGGCATGGTTGTGGGCAGTGCCTGGGGGTGGAAAGAAGTGATGCCTACTTTGGAAAACATTTGAAGTGTGTAAAAACTACTTTAGAAGATTTGGAGAGTGTGCATGAGTGTGTATGGTCATATACTGCATAAAAGTGAGTGTGGGCTGCAGATTTCCATCTCTTGTACGTGTGTGGGGCTCCTGCAGCAGGGAGGTCCCCCTGAAATGAAGTATAGGACACAAATCAAGCAATCTAAGACAAGCTATAGCCCAACGTTACCTGTTTATACTCTGGTTTGAGAGAAGTTGATTTCCTCTGAAATTTCCAGACCATCCCATGTTCCTCCAATAATCCAACCCTTCCCACCTCTCTAAGTTGCCATGTGAAGAGTTGGAAGAAAAACAGAAATGCAAAAACACTGGGGTGTTTTTACAATAGAAGAGAAAAAAGGGAAAGAGAGTGGAGAGAATCTACCCTGGCCTGGGACTTTCTCCATCCCTTTCAAAATATGTTTCATAAAAATCAATGTGTACAAATGAAAACCTGTTTCCTTGTTCATTCTTTATTAGTTTACAAGCGACCTCAACTCCCACATAGGTTAAATTTGTATTTTTCCAGAATCTTTTTGTTCTCTACACTCATGTCCAAACAGCTCACATATCTCCTACAAGTAAATACACATAAATAGGCCCTGTACTTGCAGTAGGATTCACTTGATTATGTTATACTTAGTTTTCCTGAAAATTTTATCAGACAGAAAATATCCATTAGGTTGGTATGAAAGTAATTGCGGTTTTGCCATTAAAAGCGTGGCAGAAACCCCAATTACTTTTGCACCGACTGAATACAACCTAATTTAAGAATTTTTTAAAATAATATATTCTTATTGTAGAACATTTAGAAAGTATAAAAGAAAATAAATAAGTTGATGAGCCCTGTCTGTAGTCCCACCACTCAGATAATACAACATTTTGATACACATTTTTCTATGATTTTTTTCTATGTGTATATGCAAATTCACATAGAAATATATGGAAATGTATTTATGTAGTTAAGCTCTTTTTTGTACCTATATTTTTATAACCTAATATTTCCAGATAATATTATATATTTTTAAAAATATTCAAGCCATTAAGTTCTCTATAAAATTACTTAAATGGTATGGACTGATTATTTAGAGCATGGAAATCAGCCTGGTGGAAAGACCCCTTGCCTGGGGATAAAGAGTACACTGTGCCATGAATATGCGGTGTGACCTTGGGCAACTCACTTTTCTCCTCTGAATCTCAGTTTCCTGAGCCTTGATGAGAATCAGCAATAAAATAATTTCTACCAACTCACCACCATCACCTTCACTGAAGAAACCTATGACTTGAAGCCCAGCCCTCCCTGGGGAATGGGCGGGGCCTCCTAACCCAGGCTGAGCTACATCGCTTCCCATCCACTGATAAGCACTTTCCTGCTTTTCTCTCTCTAAACTGTGATCCCGGCTATCAAACGCATGCAGCTATACAGTTTAGATTTGGGTGTGCTCCCCTTACCCACAACTTCATTTTATCTTCCCTGTTTTCATTGTAAAACCAAATCTAATCGTATCACTTTCCTGCTGTTGCCTCTCAATGGCCCATGATGGCTCTTATAAAGAGGTTGCCTGAGCTGCCCCACCTACCCCGCGGCCTAGTTCCTCACCCTGCCTCCCTCTGCCTTCCTGCCCTCAGGCACCCTTTGGTTCCTCAAAAGCATCAAGTTCTATGTCCCCTACGTCTTGGCATCCACGGTTCCATTACAGCCACATTAACATTCTCCCTCATAAAATGTCCATCAATGACAGACTGGATTAAGAAAATGTGGCACATGTACACCATGGAATACTATGCAGCCATGAAAAAGGATGAGTTCGTGTCCTTTGTAGCAACATGGATGCAGCTGGAAATCATCATTCTCAGCAAACTATCACAAAAACAGAAAACCAAACATGTTCTCACTCATAGGTGGGGTTGAACAATGAGATCACTTGGACACAGGAAGGGGAACATCACACACCAGGGCTTGTTGTGGGGTGGGGGGAGGGGGGAAGAATAGCATTAGGAGATATACCTAATGTAAATGACGAGTTAATGGGTGCAGCACACCAACATGGCACATGTATACATATGGAACAAACCTGCACATTGTGCACATGTACCCTAGAACTTAAAGTATAATAAAAAACAAATAAATAAACAAATACATAAAATAAATTAATTAAAATATTTTTAAAAAAACATTCTCCCGTCACCACCATGCCCACCCTCCAAAAGCAGCTCATCCTTATTCAGCCTTCAGGGAAAGTTAATCATACGCCTCCTCCCTCCTTTGAAGTAAATTAGATCATCATTTCCAGTGCTCTCCCTCCCATAACATTTAGCACAGCATATACATGTGGTTATTTGATAAGCATTTGTTTCTCCCTTAGACTGTAAGCTCCATGCAAGAGAACTGTTCAGCTCATCCCTGAAGCTTTACTACTCAGCCCAATTCTGTGCACATAGCAGGCACTCAGTAGATACTTGTTTAAAAAAATGAGTGCATTTTCTCTTCGTAATTTCCTCCTCTATTTTAAATTGCAGTTTTCCTTGTGTGATCTCTGTGAAGGTAAGCTTCCTCATGCCCTTTCTGGATCCAGGATGAGAAAAACAAATAAATAAAAATGAATAGAGGGTGGGTTATGTTCTTTTTATCTCTTAAAGAAAACATAATACAATAGGAATCATCCACAACTCCACACCCTTAAAACTATACCAAGCAGCTTCCGAGAAAGGGGTGAGGACCCTGGGGTACCAACTTTTCCACTGAAGCTGTTCCTTCCCTGTGAATTACCCAAGGAACTCAAAATGCCCCAGACCCAAATACCTAACTGCAGTCAAAGGGTGAGAATATTTCGGAGCAAATAAAAACACTTGGAAAACCTTTTTAGAGTCATTCCATTAGGACCTGTTAAAACCATTGCCAGTTAGAAGTAAGAAGGTTAAAATGCAGGTCAGTCAACACTACACATTTGCAAATAGGCTCAACAAATGTGTCAAGGAGTTAATTCTCTCTGCTCAGGCAGGTTTTATTTGATTACTTATAGTAAATGGCATACACTGGTCAAAACTGAGCGATCTGGTTCTCTCTCTCTCATAAACGTCATATGCTCACCAGTTCCAAGTATGTTTTAAAATGGCAATGTAGTTGTTTTTGGAGTAGGTTCTTTTGTAAGCGTAGTACCCTGTCTCACTGCATATTTCTCAGTGAACATATTCATTCTTAACTTATGGAGGAAATAAACTCTTTATTTTGATATTCAGTGAATTTTTATAAAAAGACACTAGAGATACTCTACAATAGAGTGGCAAAAAATAGTTTACTTTTTTCTTTCTCTTGAAATATCAGATTTAAGTGGAGAGAGAAGTCTGAAGAAGGTGCCACTAAGAAACTGGCATGGAACGTCCACTCTAAGTGACCAAATGTGCTGCTATGTGAAGGAATGAAAGCCTTCATTGCAGAAGCCATCGATGTCTTGCCTGTAAAGCATAAATTCCGCATGAGTCAATAATGGCCTGGGCCACTCGAACTCCAACGGAGAAAGGAGTCTACCATAGACCAAAGACTCCTCCAGGAGGAGCAAGGAGGACCCTTCAAATCTCCAGAGCTATGTTCCCGCAGTGTATCTAATGCCCTGGAAGAAGAATATACCCTTGGACAATTCTAAAGGATTTGCTATAATAATTACACCAAATGACAGTTTTGCCTGAGATCATTCATGTAAAAAGTAAGCATTTAGAAAGATAGTTGATGATTCCCATGGAGGTACTAGAAAGCAGTAAACACCATTCAAACCATAAGAGAAACTCACAAAGGTGTTGCCTGATCATAGATGAATTATGGGTACTTATTCACACTCCAAAGGTCACTTGAACTTACAGGTAGTTCTTTAAACAGCAACTTCCCAAAGAATCTAGTTATTTACTTACAGAGACACTTAGGGGATTAATAGAGAATGAAAATGGTGATAGAATAAACCTAAGAGAAACTGACAGAAACTATAGCATACTGAAAAATCATCAACAATTAAGATATAGCTCCAAAGAAATTATAATGCATATCATAGGAAAAGGACATTATCTTGAAATTATTAGGTTTACCCATAGTTCTTCAGAACCAATTATATAATATGAGAAACTTTTTGAAATAACAGACTCTTCCAGTCCAACATGGTTTTATTTCCTGTATATGATGATAAGATCTTGGTATTTCTTATCGTAAGTGAGCTTTTATATTATTTATCTTGTGACTTTATTCAGAAGCAAGGGAAGTACAGTAGTTTTCTTTTTAAAACGCAAATTCTTAAAAGGCAAAGCCCAAGTTGTGTTCAGTTTCGTATTCTCAGTGTCTGACACCTTGTAGGTACTTTATAAATATTTGAAGAAGGAAGGAAAGAGAGAAAGAAGGGAGGGAGGAGGAGAAATAAGAAGGAAGACCTATTTTGATGGTATGTACTATTCAGTTTGTGGTGGTGATCCTCCTCTTTAGACTTCCTAAATATGTCAGCCTCTTTTGCTCCCTTGGCCATAGTTCCTTGATTCAACTTTTGAAATCTTTTGAAGATTTCTCAGGAATTCAGTTTCTTCAATAATTGATGTAGTTCAATAATCCTTCTACATAGAATAAAATAATAAATGTTTAAACTCTTCAATCTAACTGTCCAGATCCTCAATAAAGTTCCTCCTTTTACCCTTACCCCAGCCCATTTCTTTTATTTTAATAATGATCTGGGTGCCTGCAATGGGCCCAAACTTGCCATAGGTTGGTCCTAGAGGTTCAAAGACTAATACAAAAACCTCAGCCCTGGGAGTCTTCACTCCTTCAGCTCCTTCACTCCTTAAGTGGCTCTTATTCCTTAAATGTCCATCTCTGGCCAGTCAAGCCATCTTGCTTATAAAGCAGACACCGTTTGGGTAAATATTGCTATCTCTTTTGCATAGAATGCTATTTAATACATTTAGAATTCTCTATTATCTTTGAAGTTTCTAATGAGCAGAGAGATTCCCAGACAGCTTCACTGATTAACTAGACCTGGCTTCAGCCAATCTCTTCTGCACGCTCCTTCAGCAGTTCTCAGGAAGCTATAGTAAACGTTTTATCTCCTCAGTTAGGCCAAACCCTGTGAAGGTGAGCTCTGTGTACAGAACTTGGTTTCTTGCCTTGCCCACAAAGAGAATAGTGCTTAACACAATGAGGTCATCATTTCATTTTATCAGTTCACTAGGTCCTTTGGCAGCCTCTTCTGATGCTAAACTTGATCACTATGAGGACCAACTTGGACACCACCAAAGGCAAGGGAACTTCCTAAAGTGGTTTTGATGCATAATATCCTCATTGTATGTACTTCTCTATGCCACAGCTACTTCTGATCTTGAGATTTTCTTCAGAAAAAACAATCCACTAGAATGTAAATAAAGGCACGGGTTTATAATAGTTTTGTTCCATGCTGTAGCCCCAGCATCTAGAACAGAGATGATACATACAACCATTTCATAAAAAACTGTTTAATTAGCAAATTATTGCTTTAATTAACTGCTAAATAAATAAATGCACATATGATTTTATAGATCCATATACATTTATATGTTTTTTAATGTTTCAAAAGCATATGACATGTGGAAGAATACACACAAAATTTCTAACATTCATTAGCTCAGGGGAATGAATTAGAGGAAAAGAGGTATAAGGGTGCTATAACTTTTTTCTTTTATACTGTATTAGAGCAAAAGAGAGGCTCAAATAAGGAGGAATTTAACAAATACAAAGTTATTTCAGGGCCAGGACTCAATGTATTTCTGAAAGCCAAGAGAATTTATAATTCAACAAAAAAATATCAATAAGGAAAGAAAATCAAAGGCTTATGAAGTTTCATGGAAACCCTAATTTCATTGTGTGCTGAACTTTATTAGGTAATATTTTTATTTGTTTCCAAAAAGCAGCTCTTACCTTTCTTTTCTTTTTCATTAGGTGCCAAAGTGAATTCTTTCTCTTCCTTTAATACAGATTTGCAGCTAAATGCACAGGGACATCTACAAGCTTGTAAACAATTTTCAGCAGTTCATTACCCACCTCTCCTGCCCTACAGAAAGTATAAACACAATAGTACAACAAATCACATGAACATTCTTGTCTACAGCTCACAGTATAATGTTCTGAGAACAATGAGCAGACCGATAATCAAGAGATTCCTCCAACAGCAGAGTGCAGCTGCCAACCACAAGCCAGGCTTCCACGCTTCAGCATGTACCATTTGCTTTTCACAAAAGAGTTAAAGAGGTGACCCTATATTAGAAGACATTTTGGAGTTTTATTAGAAGAGCAAGGCTTGGTTTGGTGTGACTATATATATATATATATATATATATATATATTTGTTTCTATAGCTGAATGGCTCCGTCACCTATGCTGGAGTACAATGGCACGATCTCAGCTCACTGCAACCTCCGTCTCCTGAGTTCAAGTGATTATTCTGCCTCAGCCTCCCTAGTAGGTGGGACTACAGATGTAGGCCACCACGCCTGGCTAATTTTTTGTATATTTAGTAGAGATGGGGTTTCACCATATTGGCCAGGCTGGTCTTGATCTCCCGATCTCATGATACACCCACCTTGGCCTCCCAAAGTGCTGGAATTACAGGCATGAGACACCATGCCCGGTCTGGTGTGACAAACTTTTTAATACTTTTTTCAGTCTTCTTTCATGGCATTCCCAAAGTCCCATCTGTAAACATCTATTTTTTAAAATAATACAAATATTCATTATGATTATTATTGATAGTTTATTTTGAGACTGAGAAAGGAAATTTAAGACCATGATATTTCATTTTTACTAGCCATATCAAGAGACACACTTTTGGAACTGTAGATAAATGTTAAGGGTTGAGGTGGAAAGCACTAAAATTCTGTGGAACTGTGTTTAAGATATACAAAGAAGGCAATAGACTTTAGTAAAATGAGGCCATTGATATCTTGCAGAATAAATATAAATCAGAGCTTTAGGCTTTGTCCTCTCCATCTTTCTTCATCCTACATCTCAAACTGAGTAGGCCCAGGTGTCTGGGTGTGAGCTGGGATTTGGAGAACTCCA
The DNA here is from genome assembly GCF_002776525.5 of Piliocolobus tephrosceles. Lineage (NCBI taxonomy): Eukaryota > Metazoa > Chordata > Mammalia > Primates > Cercopithecidae > Piliocolobus > Piliocolobus tephrosceles. Next base: position 27,776,722 of record NC_045441.1, on the reverse strand, counting down.
AAGAACAGGGTAGACTTTGCCCACAGAGGGCAGGAAAATCCATTTCTCCCAAACTCCCTCCAACTGCTTCCTGATACCTGACATCCCAACCAAGATGCTTTCCTAAGACTTTGTTACTCATTCAATCAGAAATACTCCTGAAAAAGATTAAGATTTTGCACTGATGATCAGTTCAGCTTTTATGTGCTCTTATTCTTTTCTAAACAAAAGGAAGAGAACATGAGAACACAGCCCCCTAAATGTTTGACACTGAGGTTTAGAGGCCCTAGTATGAGTTAAGTCAGAGCACCAGGAGGCTCAAGGAATGCTCAGAATAATTTCTGACGTTAAGACTGGCCACTAGCCGGGCTGGTGAAACCCGGTCTCTACTAAAAATACAAAAAACTAGCCGGGCGCGGTGGCGGGCGCCTGTAGTCCCAGCTACTCGGAGGCTGAGGCGGGAGAATGGCGTGAACCCGGGAGGCAGAGCTTGCAGTGAGCTGAGATGGCGCCACTGCACTCCAGCCTGGGTGACACAGCGAGACTCCGTCTCAAAAAAAAAAAAAAAAAAAAAAAAAAACAAACAAACAAACAAACAAAAGACTGGCCACGAGCTGCAGTCTCTCCACAATCCCAAAAGGGAGCGCAGGGCTTACTCCTACTTGTAGGCATGGGCCCCTGTGCTGTAGTGGTGCCCTAAGCAGACATCCTGCCTCTGCTCCTGACCCTCAAGCCCACCTCCACAGACCCTTAAAACCCCCTAGTGACTCCTCACTGCACTCAGGATACATTCCAAATACCTGAGCAAGGCTTAAACGATCTTTCGAGATCTTTCCATCTCCCTCCCCATGGCAGGCAGAATAGTGCCCCACAGAGATGGCCACTTCTGAATCCTTGCAACCTCTGAATGTTATGTCAAAAAAGGGTCTTTGCAGATGTGATAAAGTTAAGACTCTAGAGATAGGAAGATTATCCTGGATTATCTAGGTAGGTCCTAAAAAGAGGGAGGCATAGGGAGATTGACCACATACAAAGGATGAGGAAATAGGTCATGGAAAAAGAGACTGGGATGATGTGGCCACAAGCCAATGGCTGCCAGCAGCCACCAGAAACTGAAAGAGGAACAGATTGTCCCCTAGAGTCCCTAGAGGAAATCAACCCTGCTGACACTTTGATTTCTATTTCTCGCCTCTAAACTGTGAAAGAATAAATTTCTGTTATTTTCAATCACCCAGTTTGAGGTGGTCCTTAGAGAAAACTAATGCACTTCCCTATGCCCTAGCCATTTTGGAACTATTTTCAGTCACCCAAACAGATGGTGGCAATTTAGCCTCTACCCCTTAGCACATGCTATTCACTCTGCCAAGAGATTCCTGCCCACCTAAAATTGGGAGGTGGAGGACACCAAGGTGGAAAATGGAAAAAAAAAAAAAAAGAACAAAAAAAAAAAATACTTTAATTCTGTGCTTAGGTTTATAAAAGTAGGCATCACAGGGTACAACTCTGATACAGTTGCGGGGTTCTGTGGTTAATAAAGAGCTCTTTCCCATCCCATTTGTTCCTTACAACAAACCTGTGATGTGGGGAGGGGTAAGTAACAAGATCACCCTTTACATATGACAAAAACTGAGGCTCACAGAGTGGATCTCAGGGTAGCTGGTTAATGATGCTATTAGTCTCCTGACTGTCTCTAATGTGAATTCCCATCTTCTTCAGTGTCCTATAAAAATGGCATTGACATCTGCTTTTCAACCCTAGTCTAAATCATCTAGCTACTGGTTGTTCTTGAGTCTTTCCTAGAGCCAGAATAGCCGTTAAGTGCAAACAAGACTCAAATGCCTTTCCAGGAGGATCAACCGCAAATCAAGAAGTGACAACTCACAGACCACGTCAGGAAGGTGGGCCACATCCCTCATGTCCATGCTGTCTGGATTCAGAGGTCATGTGGAATCACCCAGAAATCTGCCCTGATTCAAAGAAATCCTCTTCTGTTCGCACATTAAAGAGCTCCTGCAAAAATCCTTCCCAGCCTGCTTCTGAAATAGACATCCCATGAGAAGGAGAATCTAGCACAAATCATGGCCGGAGTTGGTTCCAACCTTGCAGAACAGCGTCCAGAGTATTAGGATTGGAAAACAGCAAATGCCACCAAAGCCAGGAGCCATGTGGCTTTTAGCAATTTATTTAGAAAACTAAGAGAAAATAAATAGTAGTTTGCTTTTGTAGCAAGAGTGATGGTTTTTCCTATAAATAACTCACGTAACAGATAGGGCAGGCAGAACAGAAGAAATCTAAACTGGGACTTTTAAAACCAACAGCAAACATCAGCCTATCAGCACTGAAATCCCCTAAGCCCAGTCTCCCTAGATGCTACCTCTCTGGGGCAAAGGCTGTTTTCTCATATTATACACGAGCAGAGTTGTCTAAGTCAAACACCTCTAATGCCTCAATAATCTAGAAACTATTACATTTCTATCAGCAAGCATATCTTTCAGCAACTCCTAGGGATCAGTAAGATGGGATAGCTTACTTAACAGAACTGGCTACATAATTTGCAGTGCCCAGTGCAAAATGAAACTGCAGGGCCCCTGGTTCAAAAATGCTTAAAAACCTCAAGAGGGTGACAACAGAACATTCAACCACACACAGGCCCCTCTGGGCACAAGCCAAGCAACTGCACAGGTTTCATACCCATGAAGTTCACTCTGCAATGAATGATAGGTCTCTCTCCCAACAGGTGATAAATTATAGTTTACTAGGTCCTAGCAGGAGGAGATGAGGGAGGGGAGACTCAAATTATGACTCCATGACATGAAAGAGAAAGATGAGCTGTGCCAATCAGATCACTGTAAATCAGCAGTCCCGGGGACCAGTTTGGTGGAAGACCATTTCTTCCACGGACCTGGGGGGCAGGGATGGTTTGGGGATGATTTAAGCACATTACATTTATTGTGCACTTTATTTCTATTGTTATTACACTGTAACATATAATGAAATAATTATACAACTCACCGTAATGTAGAATCAGTGGGAGCCCTGAGCTGGTTTTCCTGCAACTAGATGGTCCCATCTGGGGGTGATGGGAGACAGTGACAGATCATCAGACATTAGATTCTCATAAGGAGTGCACAACCTAGATCCCTCACACACACAGTTCACAGTGGGGTTTGTGCTCCTACGAGAATCTAATGCTGTCACTGATCTGACAGGAGGTGGAAGTCAGGTGGTAATGTGAGTGATGAGGAGTAGCTATTAAACACAGATGAAGCTTCACTTGCTTGTCCACCGCTTACGTCCTGCTGTGAGGCCTGATTGCTAATAGGCTGCTGACCAGTAGATCCACAGTCCAGGGGTTGGGGACCCCTATTTAAATAATATAATTATCTTGGTGATACATGTATTACATAACAGACTGACTGTGGGCCAGGCACTTTGCCTACAAATTTGCATCTCCTCATTTATTTCTCACCAACATCCACCAATAAGTAATATTGCTCTCCTCGGTTTATAGGTTCATAAGGAAACAGAGGTTCATAAGGGTTCATTTTTCTAAGGTCTAATGTCTGAATGCTTTTCTTCTAATTATTACATAATACTGTTTCCTTACATTCAAAAAACATGCAGAAAAGTACTATCGCCTAATTTAATAGCAAAATCTTACAGACCCCCAATTCCTGTAATACACATGATGACATCCACCAGATTTGTGCTCACATTACTCAGTCCCCAAGTTAGGTGTACGTCTCTTCACAGGACTGTAGGCTTATAGGCATCTCTTTGCAAGGTTTTGTGATATTTCTCACAGGAATTTCCTAATTAAGGCCTGCATCCCCGAGAAGCTTGGAAGTAAGTGGGAAGATCAATATGCGTAGGTTGAACTGTAACTCATTCAGCAATGTAAAGTATGGGATTATAAAGAGGCACACAGGATTTATAAAGGGTAATGCTATTGGGGAATCTCTGAAGAATTCAGAGAAGAGGTGATGGTTGAGCTGGGCGTGAAATGACATCAGGAGTGTTTAATGTTTATTTTTCTGTATGTTGTCTTTGTTAAAGCTTATTTTTGTGATAACCAATTAAAATTTTTGAAAAGTTGAAAGGTATTTAACTATAAAAAAATCTGTAAGGCCACCATCCCCTAAGTAATCACTATAACAATGTGTTATATTTCTGTCTATGATATTTCACGTGTGCCTATTGATTGGAAGTTGGAATTGTATAGTAAATATACAATAGTAAATATTGTTTTGAATCCTGCCCTTTCACTAAATAATATGTTTGAGTCATTCAAATCATACCTTTTTAATAATTTCAAAATATTGCAATATATGGAGGTGCTGTAATTTATTTGACACGTACCTTGTTGCTTATCATTGAAGTCATTTCTTGGCATGTGTACCCAGTTTCTTAACTTTCCTTTTTTCTTCTTTTCAGTTGACTCATAATAATTGTACTTATTTTTAAAATACAGAGTGATATTTTGAAACAGTGTGTAATTATCAAATCAGAGTAATTAGCATTTCCACCATTTTAAACATTAATCATTTCTTTGCTCTGTGAAGATTTAAAATCCTCTTTTAGCTTTCTGATAATATATAATACATTATAGTTAACATTTAAGTTATTTTGACTTTTCGTGCTTCTATTAACAATGTTGTAAGGAACACCTCCACTCTTTTTTTTTTTTTTTTGACAGGATCTCATTCTGTCACCCAGGCGGGAGTGCAATGGCACAATCACAGCTGACTGCAGCCTTGACCTCCTTTTGATGAACTTGCTTATTAATTCAAAACATTATTTAGCTGTGGTCCTGGATTTCCAAGGTATGTCTAAGCACGCTGTCATCACAGAACCATAATTTTATCTCTCTTTTCTATAGTTATTTTCATGGTTTATTGTATTTATATTTACTGGAATTTTCAGACAATGCTAAATAACAAAGGTGACAGTGAGAATTAATCTCTTTTCTCTGCTTTAAATGGAAATACCTTCACAATGAAATGTGATGTTGATTCTTAGTTTCTATTTTCTTTATCAGGTTGAGAAAGTATCCTCCTATTAGTGTTCCAAGAGATTTTTTATCAGGAATAGATATTCAATTTTATTGAATATCCACTAAGATCAACATTTTTTAAATTAGTAAACTTAGTGATTTGATGTATTAATGTATTTTTAAAAATATTAAACTATCATAACCCTGGAATGAGTGTGGATGAGTAGTCATTTTAAGGTACTTTTGAATATAGTTTCCTGGTCTTGTGCTTACATTTTTCCATCTTTATATACGTGATTGGGTTATTGCCCTCTGTACGTGGGCTGTCAGACTTTGAACTTAGGTTCACAGAAAGTAAACGCCACAGTGGCTGAGATTTTTGCCTAATTTGTCCAGGGCTGGACCTTCTGCCTAGGTCAGTGCCTGATATATAGTAAGTACTTGACAAACACTTGAGTTAATAGAATATATCTGATATTTTTGAAGTTTTTGAGTCAATGCTTATAACTGCTTTCACATAAATTATCTATTTCATCCAGATTTTCAGCTGTCTTGGCATATATTTTTGTTCATACATTTATCAGAAGCTCATGTCTTGTTAGTTTAAGATCTGCTTCCTGGATTGAATTTTCCCTTCTATTTGTTTTTCTCTAAGTTACTGAATTTTACTCTTGTCTTCATTTTTATTTCAGTCTATAAATTTTCTTTTATTGTTCTCTTCATAACTTTTTAAGGTTATTGCCTATTTCATTTATTTTTATTCATTTTTCTTTTATTAAGAAAGATTACAAAATTATGAACTTGCCTTTGACTGTATCTTGCCCACATCTCATAAGTTGGTAGTTTAATGCACTTGCAAAGCTTTTAAAAAATACAGGACTCATTTGGGACCTATCAAATCAGAATCTCCGGAACAGAGACTAGCCATCTGTACTTTTTGAGAGCTCCTTGGGTGATTCTGATATATAGCCAGAGTTGGGGTACGTGGGTCTAAGCCTGCCTGGAGCTTGCGCGCAGTTTGGAGTGGGGTATTGAAGAATGACGGGTGCCTCCCAAAGGTGGAAGTTGGCTTTAAGCAGCACATGAAAGAATTTGGACTTTGAGCTATAGATACAAGGAGTCATCAAACGTTGGCAGCAGGATTAAAGTTTAGATCACACTTTGAAGACAATAACTCTGAGCTCCAATGTGAAGACAGAATGAAGAAGGGAAGAGAAAGACTATCACTGGCATGATCTCTCATCATCATTATCATCATCATGATCTGTAGATATTATAGCAGTGGTTCTGAAAGTGTGGCTCCAGACCGATAGACCAGCATCCCCTAAGAAGGTTGCTGGTCCCACTTCAGACCTACTGAATCAGGGACCCCTGAGGGCGGGGCACAACTAGTCCTGCTTTTAAAAGCCTACCAGATGATTCTTATGTGTTCTAAAAACCACTGCCTTATAGTTATGCATCATTCAGCAATAAAGTAAGTGATAGTTTCTATTCACTGTAACATAAGAAAAACAACATCAGAAAAAATCTGGCTGGGCTTGGTGGCTCATGCCCGTAATCCCAGCATTTTGGAAGACAAAGGCGGGAGGATTGCTTGAATCCAGGAATTTGAAACCAGCCTGACAGCAATATAGTGAAACTCTATCTCTACAAAAAATAAAAAATTAGCTGGGCATGGTGGTGCATGCCTATAGTCCCAGCTACTCAGGAGGCTGAGGTGGGAGAATCCCTCGAGCCCAAGAGGTCAAGGCTGCAGTGAGCTATGATCATGCCACTGTACTCTAGCCTGAGCAATCGGGCGAGACGGTCTGAAAAAACAGAAAGAAAAAAATTTGTGCATTTTTTTCTAAGGTATTTATTGAGTTTCTACTATGTTCCAGCCCCCTTAGGGCCGCTACATAGAGCTTACATAGGTTGTACATTGTGGTCTATATGAATCACCCCCTGGAATTGTACAGTACACAGACTACCAAGCCACAGGCTGTGGCTGTGCCCCTGGGTAGGTATTAGGTTGACACTATGGAGAACAAGACAGTGTTATTGTATTCATGGAGTTTACATTCTACCGGGACCAAGACACATTAAACTAGTAAACAAATGCAGAAGATAATTATAGATTGTGAGAGTGCTTTAAAGAAACTAAACAGGCAACATCTTAGAGGAAAACATTTCTTATCCAAATTCTTGAGTATATTCACCAACGCACCCATAATCACTTTGAAACCTAGCAGAGAAAGAGATCCAAATTTTGAAACACATCCCTTCTCTTGACTACGCATTGCAGATAAGACACTGACACAGCCCTGCTCTCTTTTACACAGCACTTCAGAAATTACAGCTATTGATGTGGGTGCTTTTGACTCACACCACAAACACACAGGCTACATACATGCAGCAGCTGCCTCTCTCTGACCAGGGGACATTCTCGTATTAGTCATATTCATGCCTGTGGCAGATGGAACCCCAGCAACACCTGACTACAACACTCAGAGGCATCATGAGGAATGACACAGCCAGGCTCTCCTGGCCCAAGTAGTTTGCGATATTACCTGATTGCATGCAAATGACAGAAAACACTTTCAGAATTGATATTTGATTGGCAGATCCTTGCTTGTAGGCAGAACTATCTGATATAGTAGAAAGTGATGTTTTATGAGCTGGATTGACTTGTTTCATTGTCCGCAAGAAGCTACCTGACTTTTGTCAAAGAGGTAATCGCACACACCATCAAGGAGATGTTCTTAATAGAGACAGATGTTAGTTTGACATCATATCTTAACTTTAAATGAGCTACCTCTAGTCTCCAGTTCCATGTCACTAATGTGGGAAAAAAAAGGCAAAGTTCTGAAAATGTGTTCTGGAGTGAAGTATGGTAAGTGGAGAAAAAAACATCCATATTAAGTAGATGGAGTAAAATAATTCTCATGTTCCTTTCCCCTTCCCCTTCCTCGCCCACACCTCTTCTCCATAAACACAGAGTCCAAAGGCTTCAGGCTACTTTTACCCTGAACTCTATTTTTGTCAGATCAATGACAAGTCACGTTAACAGCGGTGTTTAATTCTATCAATATGTGACCAATTGTGTTAGATTGTTTGGCCATTGATTTCACTTACAGCTACAGTTGAGTCTGAAAGGAGCCGCTCTTCCTTGCCGTACCTCACATGGTGACAAATGCTGAGTGCTGGCTTTGTGCTGGGCTTGTACACACCAATTCCACTTTAGGAACACTCGATCACATGCCAAAGCTAAACCACAAATGATACAAATATTATTTCTGAAATTTCAGGGTCATCATTTGCCTCTCTGATTAGCCTTGAATGAGAGCATGACCTGAAATGAATAGATGAAGAGATAAAAAATCAGAAGGTATGAGAACTAAGCAACTGGAAAAAAAATTCAGTGTTCTAGCTGGCCACAACAAATGGAATTATGAGCAAATCTGAATTCAGATGGTTGAATTGTGATGCTCTTCTATTGCTGTAGTCTTACAGTTTTCCAAAATGACCAGACAAATTACATTTGATCTGGAACGATGGTCATTATCCATTACTTTCACTCATTCCCTCTGTCCCACATCCACACTTCCTTTGCTTCCAAAATAGATGCCTCTCATATGGCCTAGTATTTGACAGCATAACAGGGTGACTATAGTCAGTAATAATTTAATTGTACATTTTAAAATAACTAAAAAGTATAATCGGATTGTTTGTAACACGAAGGATAAATGCTAGAGGGGATGGATACCCCATCTTCCATTATGCATTGCGTGCCTGCATCAAAACACCTCATGCACCCCATAAAGATACACACCTACTATGTATCCACAAAATTCAAAAATTAAAAAAAATATAAAACAAAATAGATGCTTCTCATCGGAAGGGAAGCAAATGACTCTCTAGCCAGTCAAAGGAGCCTCTCCACTGTGCAGGAGAAAGATCAGAAGATAAAATCAAGGTCGTAATTTCCTTAACACCAACCCACAACCTCCTGACTTAGTGAATTTCTCAACACGGGCTTATGGCACTTGAAATACCCATTTCACAGCCAGGATATAGAAAATGGGTCTAGCTCTTTAAGAAGGAGGAGATTCCAGACACTCAGGATGACCTTAGATTCAGGGCTTATTCTCCTCCGACTCGACTGAATCAAGGGCTCTTCTTAAAAGCTGGCCGCCTCGGTCAGTTCAGGCGGTCAAAAAGAACACTCCCTCGATGACAGCGAGGCCCAGCGGCAGCGTGCCACCGCCAAAGTCCTCGGCCCTTGTGAGCCGTTACAGCACTCAGCTTATCAATTTACTTGCAAATGGCTCCCTGAAGTATTAACCCAGGTTAATTATTCGTCAAATATGATTATGCAATGGTAATGTAAAAAATCGGAAATGCGGGATGGAATTTTTCACTCCAGCGATTTGGCAATTGTGGCAGCTGGTGGAGGAGCTGGAGTAATTACCAGGCCATTCCAGCTGGTGGATCACCACTCTGGTTCAGGAGGGGAAGGGGGAAAAAAGCAATAAAGGACCGGAGGAGCGGGAATCTGAGCCGTGCCAATCGACGTAGGGAAAATTTCACAGCTGCTGGTGGTGATAAATGAGAAACGGTGGCCCTACTTCTAATCAATACATGTAAATGCTACTCATTACAGCCTTTATACACACTTCTCAATTAGCCTTTCCTCCCACTGGTAACAAGGAATGTCATGCTTTCTGGACTGTGAAAGTGGTTCAGCGCTGGGTTCACCTGCATCCGTGAGACGCAGCAACCAGGCTCCTGGCGCCCGGGGCAGCAGGTGGGAACTCCGAAAGGCTGGATTCCTCCTCTAGCCGAGGCGGCCAAATCCCAAGTGTACCCTTTTCATTAAACAGTGACTTTTCAGACACCACTTGTTCATTTGGGGTGACTGACAATCCCACCCAGACCCTACTTGGCATCTAAAAATGCAGGCGCATTTGAGGACATGGCCCAGAAGAGATGTTTTTTAAACAAATTATTTTCTTCCTATTTGAAAAAACAAACAAAAATAATTATTTTTAAAAAGTTGTTCTTCTGAGTAATAAACTCTATTATGATTCAGTGAGTTTTCCACATATATTTGCAGAACTTTTTTTTTTTTTCAAGAAAAACACAATCTATGAAGGATTCCTTAACTTGCTGTATGTAGTTTCATTTTCCTTTTGTGTAGGGAGATAAAAGTCCAAGCCAGAGCACACTTAGCTCAGCAGGTTGCTTGTGCCTACATAGCTTCTCTCAAGTGAATTTTTTTGCAGCTATGATGCTGTTCCATGTATTGTCAGCCAAGTCACTTGGATGGCCCATGTGTGTCTAAATCAGGCATCCTATATTTAAAGAGCTGAAATCCTTAAGGAAAAATGCAAGTCTCCCATTCTGTAAGTGCAGTGTTTTCCTGCCTTCCCAGTGGTGAGTAATTATACGGATTTCATTACCTTCATTCATTTTGTTTCATCTGATATTAAATATAATTTTTCCTACAGTTAATAAATATCCCATAGAAAGAAAAAGACATTAAAACACACACACACACAGCCCTTTCTTTACTTTAAAAAATGGTATTTTACTTAAGTGCATGCTGTGAAAAAAATAAGTAATTATAATAATGTCCTTTGAGGTTTGAATTGTTGCTTACTGAAAGATAAATCCTTCAAATTGTGTTAAAAAATGATGTTTATGGGACCAGCAGTTTGACTATCTATCTATCTATCTATATCTATCTATCTATCTATCTATCTATCTATCTATCTATCTATCTAT
>NC_045441.1:27712781-27765974 GCF_002776525.5 Piliocolobus tephrosceles | reverse complement strand
TATCTATCTATCTATCTATCTATCTATCTATCTATCTATCTATCTATCTCTCAGCCACTTGGACACATGAAAAATTGTTATCAGTTTGAGTATAATGTCACAATTAACAAACAGCCATTGGGGTTAAATGCCAAAGAATGCCCATCATCTCAAAATTAAATTGTGTAAGTCCATTGTCAGTTAAGCTGAGGGCAAAGCTTAGGTGTGAGAAGAGAGGAATCAGTTGTACTTCTTAAGGTTTTCCTACATAATAATATATCTTTAAATCAGTTCAGGTCAAATTTCCTTTATCTGATATTCATAGAGCATCTACTATATGCCAAGCACCTTTCTAGGCAATAAGAATGCGATAGTGAACAAGACATGCAGAATTTCTGTTCTCATGAAGCTTGGGACTCGAACCGACATCTTTGGAGTTGCTAAACCTTGAGATTCCCAAGGAGAAAGCCACTCTCCTAAGAAAGCAGAGAAATGATGGCCAGACACAATTAAAAAGACAATTTTTCTGACCACACTAAGAACTGACCAATTACTAAGATAAAGAATCTCCATTTTGAATCCTTTGCAGCATCTTTTACTCAGTCTGAACTCCGGAGGGGCATTCATGTTGTTTCAGATATGTTAATTTTCACCATGGTATTCCAAAAGCAATATCTACTCATTCTGATCCTGAATTTCATCCTAACTGCATTAAGAGAGTCTTTTACTAAATAAGGATGCTAGCAAGAGATTTGTTCTTGGAGTCTAATATACTCCCACTGAATTTCAGTTGAATTCCTTTTCAGAGGTAAATATACTTTCTTCACTCTACAGAAAACTTAAATCAGAGACCAGGAATAACTTGTGATTCTAATAGGAGATAAGAAATGGTTTCTATCTGGCTGCCAGACTGCCTGAGAACACATGGCGATCATAGATCCAAGCAACTGGATATCTTTGGTTTTCTTTCTTGTTTCCTAGCAATAAACACATTGAATAAGAATAAAATACCATCAATTTCATCCTGAGCACATTCGTCACTGATAATAATCAGACTTTTCTGTAAAGACTGACAGTAGACTAGAATTCTGCATTTACACACCAAAAAGTCCAAACATCCTTATGCAGAAATATTTCCCACAGATAATCATCAAATTAAGATATATATCTATGGTAACCCATTTATAGGTAATAATCCACATATGTCAAATTTTGCTAATGTTCAGGCTAGCTGTCTAGCTCTGCACAAGCCCTAACATGCAATTTATGTCTAGGATTCAGCTCCTGTATATTTGGGAGGCAGATTTCACCATTCAATTTTTTGGTTAATAGTAGCACTGTTTTAGTAGAATTCAGAAATGTGACTGAATTGAATATTGAATTTAATCTTATAGAAATAATGTAGTTAAAAGGGAAACAAATTTTTTAAAATATAGAAGTATGCATATACATATACATGATTATTGTCTAAGCTGTTTATTTTCCATGAAGCATCCAGATCTTGTCACACATTAGCTCAAAATTTTCCAGTGGCTTTTCATCTTATTTAGAGTAAATTTAAATCCTAATCATGGCCTATAGGATCATATAAAATGCATCTTTCTGCCTCAGAGCCTTTCCAGCTGCTTCTCGAAACAAACTTTCCCCAGATCTCCACATGACTCAATCTCTCTCTTCATTCAGGGCTCAGCTCAAATGTTCCCTTATGCGACACCTTGTCAGCCCCCTGTAATCTAGCATGGTACCCCCATCACACTCCAGTTCTTCATACTGCTTTATTTTTCTTCATAGCCCTTATCTCCACTTGATGGATTATATATTAGTTGTCTCTTTCTTCCTGTCTTCCAGGCACCATTCAGGAGACTGGAACCAGTGGGAGTCTTTGGTCTTCAGGGAATTTGCTGCAAATGCTGCTTTATGCCCCACTTCTTTTTAGTGCACCTCAAGAACAAATGAATTGCTAGTCTTTGTTTTGATTATTATTTAGGTCCAGCTACTGTGGATGGAAAGCTACATGGTAGGATGTCAGCTACATGGTAGAAGAGATCTTTTTGTCTTTTCCATTTCTATACGTGGTCCCCATTCTTTACTCCAGTGCCTTGTACATGATACACTTTGAATATTGCTTGAATGACTAAATGAATGAATAAATATTCCCTACCTAAGCCAAGATACTACCAAGATCCTCTTCATTTCTAAAATAGACACATTTTTGGTAAGGAACCATAGCTTCTTATGAGTCACCATGTCTGTCTTATGCTGTGTTATTATCGCAGCCACATGGCTATGGAGCACTTAAAACATCTCAAATCTAACTGTGATATGCTATCAGTGTAAACTATGTACTGGATTTCAAAGACCAAGTACAAAAAAGATTGTAAAATATCTCACTAATAATCTTTAGATTTGTATCTAATGAATACATTTAATTTACATCTTGAAGTGATAGCATTTTTATGTATGAGGTTAAATAAAATACATTGTTAAAATTAATTTATTATTTGTCTTCAGTTTTTTTTTTAATGTGGCTACTAGAAAGTTTAAAATTACATACTTGGCTTCCATTTAATGTCTACTGGACTGTGATGGTCTAAAGCATATTTCACTGCTTTTAGAGTCTTTAATCTATTTCTTTAGCCCACTGGTCTAATAAATTATTCTACTTACACTTGATTCCAATAAACCACCTTGCAGATAAGCATGTGTTGGTATGGATTGTAAATACCTATGTGTATCTCTGATTTCCATATATATAATTTGTATTATACATATACAATTATATATACAATTGGTTTTAGTTTTCTCACATGCAGCATTAGAGAGTGTTAGCTTTCAGGAGATAGATCTGAATCATCAATACACTGAGAATTTGGACCATCTTTGTTGGCTGAGGCCTGCTTAGGAAAATCCTAGGCCAGTCTTAATGATTTTCATTTCTAAACATAGACTGAGTATGGCAGAAATCTACGAATCTTGCTGTAGTTCATGCAGCCATTTCTAGAAGAAGTAAAGGAAACTCACGACACATACTTAACTAGCAGGGACTGACTCAACATTGTACTTAATGACTGAGTGCTCATGGCCAAATATGAGTCAGGAGTAGATACCAGAACAAGCCAAGGCACATTGCATTCACTTCCCGATCCACACCTGAAATTTGCATGCCCTTCTCACAGTTGGATCTTCCTCGGAAGTTCCCTGACCTCCAAGAGGTGGCTTTTAACTGAACCAAAGTTTGCCTCCACTTTCCTTTTCCTTTCCCTATCCCCCTGGGTATGAGATGATTTGTAAGCATGCCCACAGTGCTGTATACCTTAAATCTTAACCAAGGTTGAATTCAGCTTACATGGTGATGAAGGTTAGGTCCAACATGCAGATAAAGACATCTGTCCTTGCTGTCTCATGTAAGAGCTGATAATGAGCAAGACTGGAATGGAAGCTGTCACTTTGCATTGCATCACAGGGACCTGAACAATGTAAAGAAATTAAAAGCTCCCCGTGGCAATGGATCCCATTTCAGTCATTAGCTGCGTGGGAGAGACAGGCACCATTCAGGAGACTGGAACCAGTGGGAGTCTTTGGTCCTCAGGGAATTTGCTGCAAATGCTGCTTTATGCCCCACTTCTTTTTAGTGCACCTCAAGAACAAATGAATTGCTAGTCTTTGTTTTGATTATTATTTAGGTCCAGCTACTGTGGATGGAAAGAGGAAGTTTGAAAAGGCAAGGCAAGGGAAGAGAGAAAGACCCAGTGCATTAATCTAGAAATCAATATTTTATTAAACAAACGTATATGCAAAAGTATATTTGTGTGTTCATGTGAGAGATATTATAAGATAATAAATACAAAAATGGGCTTTCTTTATGCTTCCTCTCCTCTCTTTCTCTCTCTCTTTTTTGAAGCTGGCCTACTGAAAATGAATGAGACTAGCAAACCCCGGACTGACTCTTATTTCAGGCTCAGAAATATGAAAAAAATGTAATATATTTTTTAACAGAAACTCTGAGAATATATGCTTCAATCTTGGAGTTTCAAAAAAGGCAGCGAATCAGGCAGAAGGACAGAAGGTTACAGATTAGTACTGGTCATTGCTCAAAGAGTACAGGTTATAAATAATAGAGGAGGAAAGGGTGAAGGACACTAAAATATAACTGGGTACCAACAATGGAATAATCAAAGCAGAGAATCTAATTTCAGCTTTAAAAATACCATCTAACATTGAATTCCAGCTGTATAGGAATCTTTCTGCTAACACACTGCCACAGATATACAAATGCTTATCTTAGATACACATGGTTCAAAGTTTCAAGAGAAGTACCAGGCTAGTCCATGATCTCAGGCCAAAGAGCGGCATATTGTTTCATTTGCAAAGTGAATCAAAGTATTTTCTATAGAAGTTAAAGTGCAATTTTAAAAAAGGAAAAGAAATATAAAAAGGATTGTGGTAGGTATTTTTATATCGAGGCCCAGTAGTAATTTTATATTTTATATAAGTTATATAATACATAGACATATTAACAGACATCTAAAATTAAGGGCCTCACATTTTGGCAAATTTATCAATGTTTCTATAGGCAATATAAACTTGGCCTTCTTACGCACACAAACGCACATACAAAGAAAATATAAGGAAGGGAAGGAGAGAAAAACAAAGGCTTAAGGATCTATCTGTGCCTCAACTAACTGTCCTAATCAAAATGAAGGCAAATTCAACTTCTGAAAAAGCTGGCTGTACAGAGATAGGAAAATCTGTAAGATGCACCTCTTCCCCTAACAGGGTTGTTCTGTGGGGCACATAATTTATGTCCCTGAAACGTGGTTGTTTTGTGGCAAGACTAAGTCTTCACCAGTGGGTTTTGCTTGTTATTGCTGCTGTTAGTGAATCTGTTTCTATGAAAGGAGGGCTCAGTATGAGTGTATAAGCCCCTGGTAGGAGGAGAATTATATAATTAAACTCTTCAATACTTCCATACATCTCAGAAGCCACTCTTGTCACCTAAGTGACAATAGCTATAATGACAATAGCAAGTCTTCACATCGTCCGGGAAGTTATTCTTACTTATTTCAAAATACAATTTGGCTATTTTGTAAAAACATAGTTGTTGATTACTAAATACAACTTTTCATAGGACAACTTCATCTCTGAAGATGTGCACAGATAAATACAATTTCCGGCCGGGTGTGGTGGCTCACGTCTGTAATCCCAGCACTTTGGGAGGCCAAGGCGGGTGGATCATGAGGTCAAGAGTTCAAGACCAGCCTGACCAACATGGTAAAACCCCGTTTCTACTAAAAATACAAAAGTTAACCGGGTGAGGTGGTGCATGCCTGTACTCCCAGCTACTCAGGAGGTTGAGGCTGGAGAATCACTAGAACCCGGGAGGTGGAGGTTGTAGTGAGCTGAGACTGTACCACTGCACTCCAGCTGGGGTGACAGAGCAAGACTCTGTCTAAAAAAAAAAAAAAAAAAAAAAAAAAAAAAAAAAAAAAAAGCCCATTCTATGGATGAGGAAAGTAAGGTAGAACAAGGGTATGTAGGAATGAAGCACATATTTGGTTTCTTAGCCATGTGTAGTCACAGTGAGTATACATCTATTCATATTCTATATATGTACACAAATACTTTCATTATCATGAATTTACAGATTTTACTACTAGTTACATGATTTTTCTTCTTAACATACGTGAACTTGTTGAAATGTCAGAATAGATAATTGTAAATAAAATAAAAGAATTTTAAAAAACCCAAAGGTCAGATCAAGGAAAGGTAAAACTCTCCAAGAAACTGAGGAGACATTGCTATGAGGCTGTGCAATCATAATAGAAGCCTTAAAAACACCCAAGACATCCTGAAAATGAGCAAGAGGTAATAGAAGTGCTGTTAGTGTATTTTAAATCCTGGCCAAGCCATAAAGGACAATAGAGACGGCTCCAGAATAGTTTCTAAAATGCCCCAAATTAGCAAGTAATTGATGCTCTAATATCTGGGAAAATCATGCTTAACTATAAAGAAGTATATTTTAGGAGTGGATGTTTTAATTCAGGCCCAAACCAAAGAAAATTGAAGATACAATTTTCACAAGTATCTAATCAAACACACGTTCTATTTCTCGCCAACTTTCTGAATGCTTGATTCTTTGGTTGTTAACTCTGGTCTGTGTTTTGGATTGTCCTACTTCTCTGAAGAAGCAACCAACCTTTCAGTTTTCCCCAGAGGATGGAGAATGTGTATTCACTGCCATAGAAACACATGATAATCAAGGCAGAGCAAGTGCACACTACATACAGCGCAATGAAACAATGGCTTCCATGGCCTCGAAAATTCATTTGCATAAATTTAGCATTGATTGAGGACTTACTACATTTGTCAATCATCATGACAGCTGATTTGCACACATCAGCTCTAGTCTGCTCAATAACTAAACACAGTTTAGGTTCGGTATTTAGATATGAGGAAACTTAGGCTCAGAGAAGTTAAATAACTTGCCCAAACCACACAGTGTGTAACTGGTGGCATGTTAAGAGGCATGCATATCACTGAGTGCAGTGGCTCAAGCCTGTAATACCAGCACTTTGGGAGGCTGAGGTCAGGAGTTTGAGACCAGCCTGGTCAACATGGCAAAACCTCGTCTCTACTAAAAATACAAAAATTAGCTGGGCATGGTGGCACGCACCTGTAAACCCAACTACTTGGGAGGCTGAGGCAGGAGAATCACTTGAACCTGAGAGGCAGAGGTTGCAGTGAACTGAGATCGCACCACTGCACTCCAGCCTGAACCACAGGGTGAGATTCCATCTCCAAAAAAAAAAAAAGAAAAAAAAAAAACCATGCATGTTTATGACCTCCCCAGTTTAGACTCTAAATTGGACCCCAATAGGTAAGCAGGTAAGCAGGTTAAGAAAACAGTCAATCTAAAATAAAGACAAAACAGAAAATGGAGCTTCAGGGAAAGGCAATATTCCTTCTTCCTTAGATTGCCTCCCCTCTGCTGTTATATGCACACTTCATGCTGTCTTTTAAAATACTTATGTTTGCTTATTCTGCATAAGGCTGTGTGCTAAATACTTTACATACTACTTGGCACTGGTGGCCTATGGACATGCCCATTCAGCTGATGGGAAAATTGAGTTTCTTTAGAGATTAGCTTGTCCAAATTTCACAGAGAGCAGTGAAGCTCGCTTTTGAGAGCTGGCCTGGCTGCACAAGAGCATGTGCTCTTTCCACTCAGTCACGCTGCTCCTCTTACTGTGTGTATGTGAATTATGCTAATTTCATACCTTAGCCGTGTTCTAAACACACAAGTTAAGCTCACGACTTAAAGGTAATTTGCAGTCCATCTTTCAGGAAGTACAGAATCCTTCTGGAAAACACATATACACATTTCATAAAATGGCTATTTGCCAAAAGACCCAAATGATAGGCTTAAGATTACATTACAAATTAGGTGTGAATATGGAAATGGCATCACATCCCTTGCCCTGGGTATATTATCAATGATCACCATCATCACCTACACCTAATTACTAAATACTATCTGTAGGCTGGGTGTGGTGGCTCATGCCTGTAATCCCAGCACTTTAGTAGGCTGATGCGGGCAGATCATTTGATGTCAGGAGTTCGATACCAGCCTGGCCAACTTGGTGAAACCCCATCTCTACTAAAAATATAAAAGTTTGGTGGGCATGATGGCATGTGCCTGTGGTCTCAGCTACTAGAGAGGCTGAGGCAGGAGAACTGCTTGAACCCAGGAGGTGGAGGTTGCAGTGAGCCAGGATCACACCACTGCACTCCAGCCTGGATGACAAAGTGAGACTCCACCTCTAAGTAAATAAATAATAATTAGTATCTCTATATGGCCCCATATACACTAAGTTGGTACACATTAATCTTTTCCTCCTGGGTAGATACACAAATTTCTGAAAAAAGTTATGCTGGCCAAATAATAAATTTAAAAAGAAAACAGCAAATGCAGTATGTACCCACTACAAGATAATGAGTGAGAAATAATAACGAGAAGCACATGCTTTGACAGAGAATGTTGACCAATCTTTTCTAACCAATTGGGAAAATCATTTCTAAACTGCCATTCTTAATTATGCCACTTAGCAAAGGATTCTGGCGAGTGACAAATCTGGATGGGAGAACACATTTGGTAATGAAAGCCAGCATCTACCAAGGGCCTTCTCTACTGTGAGCTAGGAAAAATGTAACATGGATTATTATTGCATTTCATCTTGGCAAGAATCATCTGAGGAAGATACCATAATTCCCACTTAATGGATGAGGAAAGGGAGGTTCTAAGAGTAAGCAACTTTTCAGAGTTTACACAGCTTGTAACTGTTGCAACTAAGATTCATGTGTCAAAATTATGGTCTTAACAGATATTTTTGTGACTTTTCAAACCTTTCTCATACCAACGTCTTTCTCTCTCTCAATCTGTCTCTCAGTCATATACAACTAAAACAGAAGTTTCACACAACAGTAATCACCCTTACTTACATGTGATACATGCTGACATTTTTTTCACTGTGGGTCACAGTAAAAACATTTTTCAATTATTGAAAAACTAGCTTAGCGGCCTAGCAGAATCTTGCAAATTGACTAGAAAGAGCCACCAAGAATACTGCCGGCTTACCAATGTCTCCAGTTTATGTGATTCTCACCAGTCCTGGCACTCCTGTATCAGATTCCAATGAGGATCAAGGCTTTTGAAAAGTATAAAGGACAGGGTTTCTAGTAAGAAAGCAATATTGAATTGTGCAGTATTTTTCCAATTACAGCCACAACTACTCTATTCTATTCATTCCAGAATATTCTGAAATACTGTATTTTATTTCATTTTAAAAAATAAATGCTGTTATTAACCTACCACATTGATTTCATGACACTGGATGGAAATCAACCTTTTAAACATGAAATAGAGAAGAATGGAATGGAAACATACTTAATACAAAGATCACCTTGTTGAGCTGTCAATAAATTATAAAATTTGTGTTTTCTCTTAAGCTGTTTTTATTACAGACTAGCTATGAAAATCAGTGTATGTCATTGCTCAACAGGTGGACATATTCCCAAGAAATATATTACGTGTAGTATTGGGTTACTTTTAATTAAAGGTATGACTTTTCATGAAAGAGAGAGGTAATAGTTCATTGTATTGGTTAGTGCCCTATTCCTGTGCTTTAAATAATTACTTTTTATTTTAGTTATACATAGCATTATAATCAGATATATAGGCTGGGCATGGTGGCTTACACCTATAATCCCAGCACTTTCGGAGGCCAAAACAAGAGCACTGCTTAAGCCCAGGAGTTTGAGACCAGTTTGAGCAGCATAGTGAGACCCTATCTCTATTTAAAAAATGTTTTTAAATCAGATATATGAAGTATAATATAGAACTGAATTTATCTGATACAATACTATGGTACCTAGAGAATTAACAGGCTTCTGGTCAATAAGTGATATGATATTTGCCAAACTCTTGTAGACAAGTGCTGGTTTATAATCACTTCCTACCATACGGCACTTTAACTTGGCTTGGATTTTATTTCATTTCATTTCAAACAGCATCAAATGAGAGCCTTGTGTTCCCCAATCCCAAGAACATCAATTCATCATAGATGCCTTCTAATTCTGTGAATTGCAAGCCCTTTGTTGTAACACATTGTCTCATGTTTGAACCATGTATGGCATATATTCTTATTAACCTGGAGAAATTATGTCAAAATGAACCAAACCCACTATTAATTTATTTTGGGTCATAGATAAGAATACCTATTCTTTAGGTCTGGTTTTTAAAATTCCTTTTTAATTTTTACATAAGTAATACAGCACATTTTTTAAATCAAATAGTGAAATGCTTAAAGAGAAAACAAATTTTCTTGCCCCATCCTTCCTCAGTCTTTAGTTCCCCTCCATGCCTATATTTCTAAATAACAGGCTGGCCATGCTATTCCTTGATTATCTATTTTAGCCATTATTTATAACTTTATCATTTGGAGGTTGAGAACTGAATTCTCTCTACCCCATTTCTCCTCCCCTCTTCCAACCATCCTTCCATTTGACTCTCTCCCAAAGCAAATTATATCACTATCTTTGAATAAATCAATTTGTGATGTTTACATTATTACCATTATGTATTTATTGTTTACAATTAAGACAGTGTACAGTGATATTTAATTATTTCTGACTGTTGGTAACTAATAATTGTCTATTTAGTAATTTTCTATCTGTAAATCATTATTTCTTCTTTCAAACTCTTTGCCAGTTGCCCTCAATGTTGTTGAACATGTCAGGCATCTAATTGTGCCCTTTTCCCAAGGGCATCCGAGTGTTCTATTCTTAACAGGATTGGTTGCTGTCCAGACCTTCCCTCCCCTGTGTGGTTGGGACTTCCCTCCACCTCTTTCCTGGGTCCCATCTCATTGTATGGCTCTCAGGCCTTCTTTCTTGGTTTATCCTCTCATTTTACTGGGGCAAATCCTCCAGTAGCTTCCCAAAAAGCAGTACATAGGAGATGCAGTTTTTCAAAGTTGAACACGAGCGAATGAAAACTATGACTTGCTGCACAGATTGGCTGGACTTAGAAGTCTATGCATGACTTGATTATTTTCTAACTTGTTATTATTGAGAAAACTGATGTCACTCCAGTTCCTGATATATGCCCTTTTGTTGTTTCTGAAAATGATTAGAATCTTCTAAAATGTCACGGTTATTTACTTTGGTGTGATCTTTTTATATTCGTTGTGTGTAGGTTACTTAGCCCTTTTGATCTGGCAGTTAATATCCTTTGTTTATGAGAAATTATTTTTGTATTATTTATTTGATAATTCCTCCTTTTCTTATTTGTCTCTTCTTCTTCTGCTACTCCTGTTAACCAGAGAATGAATTTTCTGGTTCTACCTCTAATTTTCTCATTAATCTTTTCTACCCTGTTTGATCTCCGTGTACTGCCTGAAAACAACTGGTAGATTTCAACTATCTCTACTAAACCTTCTGTTGATTTTTTAATTTCACTCATCATATTTTTTAATTTCCAGGAGCTCTTTCTTGGTCTTTGTCTCTTCTCTGTGGCATCCTTTTCCTGCTGCACAATTGTAGTATCTTATGTTGTTGAGGGGATTTTTTTTTCTCCAAGTTTTACGTTGCTGTATACATTGCTTCTATTTTTCCAGAGTTCTTCCTGCCAATCCTGTTTCTTTATTATATACCTTTCATACTGAAGGCTTTCCTCCAATACCTGGTGATCCTTGGCTATCAGGTGTTATTTAAAAGAAGAACACTAAAAGGCTGATTGGATGCTCTGTATGCATAGGTGAGATTTATTGACTTAGGATTTATTAGGCTGAGAAGGAGTCATTTTGCTGGAGAACACTCAGTGTCAAAATCTGGAGGCCTTTTCTAGTGGAGCAGCTCATTTCTCCAGAGAAGAATCCTGTAATTTTCTGCTAATTGGAGACATGGGAAAGGTGGTATGGTAAGAGTCTAAGGATGGCTATCAGCATTCTACAAGGTGAGCAGGGGAAGGAAATTGAGCGTTCAACTTATCCATTGGTGAACTCCATTGGAGTTCAACAACTCCAACCCTCAGAGTGAGGGTCCAGTTCTCACTCAGTGCCTTTGTTTTCAGCCCTTTGGGTTTCCTATGCTGGGCTGGGTGTCCCTGAGACTGGAACCTCTCTGTTTCAGTTTCCCCAGAGAGTAAGGCTCATGCCTTTGATGGGTGGGGGAGAGTTGCCCACCTTCTAAGAGAGAAGAAGGAGATCTTGGTGCTCTGACTGCTCTTTATAGGTTTTCAACCAATCCTCTTGCTTTCAGCTGTAGCTGAACACTTCCTGTGCAGAGGTACTAGGTGCCCCAGTTCCTGAGGGGACCAGTGGCTCTGCTGTGAGGACTGGCTGCCTCTTGTTGGCTTCTCCTCCTGCCTGCAGCAAGGGCTCGCCTTTTTCTACTTAGCCAAGTCAGTTATTACTCATCCTTTTTCCTGCTTCCAAAAGTTTGCTGACCTATCTTGTTCAGGGTCATCTCTTTCCTGCTCCTCTTTGTCCTTGTAGGTTTATGTCTTTTTAGATCCCTTCATGGTTATGTTTACTGGGTTTCAGAAGAGAGTGAGGAAAAATGCATGTTTTCAATCGCCCATGTTTAACTCTGAGTCCACTGTAGCATTTTTTGTTTCAGTTTGTTTTGTCTAGCCCCTAGTAGTATCAGTATGGGAGCTGGTTTGGTTTCCCTGGGAAGTATAATTTTGTAACTCAGTTTGTACTGCCTTGTGAGGCATGGTTGTTTGCTCTTCCCTTGCTCGACACCCCAAGCTCAAGCTTTCACCAATCACATTAAAGATTTATTATCGGCCGGGCGCAGTGGCTCACGCCTGTAATCCCAGCACTTTGGGAGGCCGAGGCGGGCGGATCACGAGGTCAGGAGATCGAGACCATCCTGGCGAACATGGTGAAACCCCGTCTCTACTGAAAATACAAAAATATTAACCAGGCGTGGTGGCGGGCACCTGTAGTCCCAACTACATGGGAGGCTGAGGCAGGAGAATGGCGTGAACCCAGGAGGCGGAGCTTGCAGTGAACCCAGATGGCGCCACTGCACTCCAGCCTGGGCGACAGAGCAAGACTCTGTCTCAAAAAAAAAAAAAAGATTTATTATCATAATGATTTACTATGTAACAAGAGAAGCAATAATTCATTTGTTACTATGTAACAAGAGAAGCAATAATTTTCTGGGTATGCATTGCTGAATTCACTTGAAACATACCTATCTTTCAAAATGTATAAGATCAAAATGCAACTGCATAGGTGGTCCACCTGGCTGTAATTCACTACAAAAAAGAAGCTCTCTCAGACTCACCATAAAAACAAGAAGGTGCCACTACATAATGTCATTTCAGAGAAATCAGGATAGGCTCCTAATCCACCCCTGAACTTCCTGGTACCTGTCTGACTTATTGACTAAAATTCTGTATTTAGTTTTAAAATTTCTTTTGCTTAAAAGTGATGTGCAGTTACTCTTGGGAAGTGTACAGACATAAAAAACTTGCTGTAAATAAAAAAAATCTGAAGATTTTTATTTGGAAAGAGGAAAGTCATCAGGATATCTAACACTGGAGGGAAGACAGAAAAATGTCATAGAGAAGAGGAAGGAGGTTGGCAGGTTAGAAGACACCAAACACCAAACTATTCATGGTTACACAGATGAATAGTTTAGTGGCTAAGAGAAAGGCTTTGGGGGGCAAAGAGACCAGAGTTCAAAACTCACATCCATTTATTGGTTGCATAATATTAAACAGTTAGTCTCTCTCTTTATTTTCTTATCTACAAAACAGGAATGCTAGTATTTATTTCAAAGAGATTAAATTAGGTTACATATGAAAAATACTTAGCAAAGTACCTGGCACCTCGTAAATATTCAATAAACACTAGTTAATTATATGAGTGATAATGATAACTTGCTTCATAATTCTTTTTTCTTTGAGACAGGGTCTCACTCTGTCACCCAGGCTGGAGTGCAGTGGCGTGATCACAGCTCACTGCAGCCTCTACCCCCTAGGCTCGAGATTCTCCCACCTCAGCCTCTCAAGTAATTGGGACTACAGGTGCACGCCACCATGCCCAGATAATTTTTAAATATTTTGTAGAGATAGAGTCTCACTATATTGCCCAGGGTGGTCTTGAACTCCTGGGCTCAAGCAATCTTCCACCTTGGCCTTCCAAAGTGCTGGAATTACACATGTGAGCCACCATGTCCAGCTCACTTTATAATTTTAACTGGAGCTTGCCCTGAGTGCAGGGGAATAAAAGGATAATGCCCAGATGGAGAGGCGAGTCTGCTGAGTAGACTTTGCCCAAATCCTCTGTAGGACAGTGAATGAATTACTTAACCTCTGAACAATCTCTTACTTTATAATCTGCAAATGAGAGTAAAGTACTCAAATTTGAATTCAGTCTATAATCAAATAAATATTTCTGTAATCCAGGAAAGAGAAGCTGTTGCCAGAGTTACGTAAGTATACTATACAAACAGAACGTGTCTTTTAAAAAAAAGATTTTATTTCACTTTAGTTTTGCCAAATGCTCTATTTTTTTCTTCCTGTTTCAAATGGCAGCATCCAAAAAACAAACATACCAGGCCTGATACCGAGCTCCGGAAGCTTTGACTTGATCAATTCTCATCTTTTCCCCAAAATCAACACACTGGCCTAAGTTAGGGGTTCCTATGACTTTGCTCTCAGTAATATGTCAGTAAATACAGTTTCTGCTCTCACTTCTAAGATTTCCGTGTAATCCTAGAAGTCTTTATGGAGTAGACAAGACCTGGGCTGGCTTTAAAGCGATAAGGAACTTCTTCATGTGAAGGAGACCAGCAGGCTCTACTGAGCCCAGGGAACAGTGGCAGGACAGTAAGGAGGGACTCCTGAGGGAAGTCAACCTTGTTTGGAGGCCAAAACCAGAAAAGAAGTAGCAGAGAAGAAGTAGGAAGCAATGGGAATAGAAGGTACCTAAAATAAGTAAATAAATAAGTTCTGAAGGTTTTAAAGAAAGTTGAGATTTAATGGGCGGGTGAAAAGAAATGGAAGTTTGTTAAGAAAAAAGATATGGTTACACATGCCATCTGACATCTCTCCACACAATCGCTGGGAGAGAGATGAGGACGGGAGACCCTGGCTGGAGCCTGGCTCTCTTCTCTGGCTGTATGATCATGGGCATCCATGTGGATCTCCTGTTTCTCATCTGTTGAATGAAAGGTAAAGCCAAAACCCTCAAAGGTTTGCTTTCCATACCCACCTGATATTGGGGAGATCACTTTTGGCTTTTCACAACTGAGAATGTAAATTGCTAATTATGTATATTTTAACTACTAATAGGCATTTTAGCTCCCTAAACCACTATGATTTATACCTATGTAAATCAAAGGAATATAGGCCTATATAATGCAAACACACACGTATCTATCTACTCACCTATCTGTCTGCATGTGTACTCACATGTGTATGTGAGTAACTCATGTTATGCATCTTTCATAAAATTTAAAAGTCTCCTTCAGTTAAGATACGTGTGATGATTTCTCCAATTAGCAGCAAAGCACTCACAATACAAAAATGATTAAACATTAAAAGATGACGCTTGTCTTTTGATGCAAGGTTTAACAACTTCATTTTTATGATATAAAAGCTGTAATTTAGCACCTGACCAATGCAATTTTTTAAATGAAATTCCTGGCCTTTAATAACATCAAAAATCAGTTTCATCTCTTTTTTTTCCCAGAAAAAAAAAAACACCTTTTTATTAACTTCAGGTGGTGATTTCCATGTGAATGATATTGTTTATCTGTACTTTCCCCACATGTGACTTTATTTTCTTCTAAGAAATATGGAATATTGCTTTGGGCCTTTGAAAGGCTGGGGGATGGAGGAAGTTTCCATTAGAATAATCTTCACCTAAAGAGGTTTTCAGACTCACCTATCCATTGACCCATGAAGAGCAAATGCTAAATTCCCATAGTCAAATACTCACTCTAACCCTGCAGAAGAGATGAATGAGCTTGCCTCTTAGTTAAATTACTGTGAGATGGATAAGATTTGTACTATCAGTTGAAAGGTGATGATCATGACTACCATCACCATCACATGGCTGTTAACAACGACCAAAATGACAAAGAAATTTGGATTCATCCAATATCTTCCTTTGTAATGTTTATTTGTATGGGTGTAATCTCAGTACTGTGCAATTCCATGTCAGTATTCAGGATGTTTACCTATAGGTACATGCATGGATTCATGGTTTGTTTGTTTTTATAAACCGTATAGCTTAGGATCCTGCTGGGCCTCAAATTAGCATTCAGTTAAACCATTGCTTCAGAGATACACTCTGCTGACTTCTAAATATTAAAAAAGTATGCTATGGATCTAGCCAGAAGGGTGTTCCTTGAATTTTTCCCCCAATAATGGCCACGTCTTTTTCTCTTTTCTCCACACTTACTCACCTCCCATCAGCACTTGTGACCAAGAGCAATGCACCACAATGGAAGCAAATGTGCTCTCGTGAATCTCCATTATAAACAACTCCATGTGTTCACAAATTATTTTTGTCCAGGGTAGATTTTGTGGAAATGAGGCATTTTTCTAGTTTGCAGAAACTAAAGATAAACTATTTCTGAGGCCCAGTCCCTAAAGAACCAATTTGCAATAAAAAGAAACAAACCTAAGAAGAGAGATGTAATAATATCACAACCACTTCTTCAAATTTCCAGATCTTTTCGAGTTGACTAGGTTGCTGGCCAGATCTTTAGAAGCCCTGATTTTATCTCTGCTCATTTTAGCTCCTGTTTCCTCTATGCAACTTGAGGGAGAATGTTCTAATTCCTTGACTCTGTCATCTCCTTGCATATTCTCCTGTTTTTTAATTTTGATGTGGGGAGAAAACATGAAGTTTGTTTTTCCCTTGGTGAGCTGCTCCAAGTTGTAGTCCCATTACTGCAGCCATGAACCTCTGAACCAGTAACCCATACCCCAGGATAAGATTGTCTGGCAGTTGTATTTTAAGGTTCTAGCAAATTTTACCCATTCATTTAACTTAGAGTATTTCTCTTTTCTTTTCCTGACGCTTAAAAAACAAATACAAAAATAAATAAATAAATAAAACAGAACAAAACAAAAAAAAACAGAGCATTTTCTCCTGGACTTTCGCAGGCAATGGTGATACATTCTCATAAAGTGGGTACCAAGAGGCCCTTTCGTGAGCCTAGTTTTGGAATTTAAATTCAAGACAATGATATACTTCAAAAGTTTTTCTCATGTTTCTTTTTACATACTGTGTTTCTTTGGAATTTATATTCTAAACTGACTCAAGGATAAAATCAGGATACTCATGTGAGTTTTCTGATCTCTGGAAATAATTTTTTTTCTGTAAAAATGTAATTAAAATTCAAAATTTTCAACTGTCTTATAAAAATCAAGAATAGTTAATTAGGGGGTTAAAATATAAACATCTAATCCATAATAGCTTAAGATGGCAGTATCTTTTCTCTGATACTGCCATCTCTGGGGAACAGAAACTTTAGAAATCTGATTAGCATTGCTAATCAACACAAATCCTTTCGGCACACAGTTATTATATAGCTACGTAGCCAAGCCTAATTAATATTCCAGAGTGCCAGTCAAGTTTCATTTTTATTCATTTGATCTATGAACTTTCTCAAGTAAAACACTGATTGGGGGGCTATAATTAGCCCCTAGAGGGGATGATGTATTTTAAAAAGTAAAAGAAAAAAACACTCAATTCTTATGCTGTAAGCAATTTCATGTGGATATTAACTGAAATAGCTTGCCAGTGGCAACTCAGTTTAAACAGCATTTTTGAATGTTACTTTTGCCCTGCTTTTATTTTTGGTTATAAGTGTGTTGAAAAAAGAGTGGACAAAAGGGTATCTGTGATCAAGCAATAGCACCAATAGTATAAGCATGCAATAATATATCACTTACTGTTAATAGATCATAAAGCTTTTGTGCTATGTGCTATTTCCAGTGTACAGAAACATTTGTTATAGCAAGCACTTCTTTGTAAGGGTATTTGTTCCCATGAGATTTTACCTGAATTCGCTCACTTAAAAGTAGTACTTTTAAGTTACCTGTATCATATTTAAAAGACTAATTTCAGTCCTTAAATTTCTGAACCAACATGTTCAGCCAGTTTTCAACTGTGCAGACATATTGACAGGGGCTGGCTACTGCTTTGGGTTTAAAATACAAGTGAGAAGTCAGGTACTCACAGAATTATAGAACTGGAAGTGTAAGAACAGAGGTCATCTGAATAGCATCTATAGCAACTATCATCCCTGGCTGAGGACTTCTAATGATGAAGAAATCACCACCTTCTCAACAGGTCACATTTAATTCTGGACAATTTTAGCTATTTTATAATTCTTCTTGCATCATGCCAAATTCAATTCCCTTTCCACCCACTGGGGTTTGGTAAGCCCTCTGAAACCACCCAGAATAAGTCCAGTCTTTCTCCAACGTAAAAAAAAAAAAAAAATCTGCTGATATTTGCAGATATTGGAAATATCTCCCATGGCCTTCTAAGTGTTCATTTCTGCAGGTTGACAGTTTCATTGTTCAGTCTTTGCGTGATATAATTTTGAAACTCTTTATCTTCCAAGGGTCATCTGAATGTACTATAGTTCTCCACTGTCCAAGCTGAATGCTCTTCACTCTGAAGACCATCCAATGTCATTTTGTCTATCTGCTTATATCTCTATATCTATTTTTTATCTGTACCTATATGTAATGTATTTGAGTATCTACAATTATGATGCAGCTATAAAATATAAAAATTCATTATTTTAACATTTGTTGAATTAATTATGCAGAGAACCATTAACAACAACAGCAAAAAGAACAAAACCCTAAATGGTTGGTCATATTTTGGTCATATAACTAAAAGTTCATATTTTTCTTAATCTGAGTAAAGGCAAAACTCTTCACTTTCATTTTACTATCCACAGAAATCTAAATACTAAGAATAATCCATAAACAACTTCTCTCAAGAAAAAAAGAAATTGGTGTTGGAACTAAAATGCTACCATGATAATCCTGCCTAAATGTCTTCATGATGTTTCTGAGGTCAAAAAATTATTAGTAAAACTTCGTCTCCTTGTGGGGCCTCACAAACCTAAAACTGATATGTTGGGATCAAAATAGGAGACATTCCCAGAATTGTATTTAGAATTAATAATATCCAAACAATTGTGTAGTGGTAATTGTTTAACAGCCTCCTGGGGACAAAAGTATACATATATATGCATATACACATTTATCAAAAATTGATACAAAGAATGTATAACACAATTTACAAAAAATAACAAAATATACAATATATTTAAAATTTTTTACACATATAATTCTGTGACATACTGTTTCTTACAAAATCTACTATCAGTTTTTATAATTCTATTGCCAATGATAGTGTTATAAAATCAGACTTCAAATAAATGTTTGATTACTATCTGATTTAGCAAGAAGTCATTCACCTCATTGACAAACATTCTGTATGAATGCTGATTGTTATTTTCATTTATGTCAACAAGATAAAAGTGAAATAACAAAGATATATATTAGAGTTTCACTCATTTGTCAATGATGTAAGTGATTTCCTTGAAGAATCATATAATATCTTTTGATTACTGGAAAACTGTTTTCTAATTTATTTGTGCTATTAATAGTGTAATACCTATAGAGACAACACAGTTTTAACTTTCATCTATATTATTAGTATTTTCTCCATCACTTTTCTCAAGTTTAGACAATCAACCAAACAATAAATAAAGCATTTGCCTATTTCCATAGTGTAAATACTCTCTCCTTGGCCAATTTCAAGCTACCAACGTGATCTAATTTAATGTAGGATTGGGAGAAGACATATAATAGCACATCATTATGTAGTATTTCTACCATGCAGATGCAATAAATGTGAGTACGCTCAAGAGGACAGAAACCAATAAAATAAAGTAAAATATTTAGGAAATGATCAGTTTTCATATTTTTAGCTTTGTTTTTTAACATAATTTATATAATTATAAGATTACATTAATTTTTTTTTTTTTTTTTTTTTTTTTGAGATGGAGCCTTGCTCTGTCCCAGGCTAGAGTACAGTGGCACAATCTCAGCTCACTGCAACCTCCACCTCCCAAATTCAAGTGATTCTCCTGCCTCTGCCTCCTGAGTAACTGAGATTACAGGCACACACTACCACGCTCAGCTAATTTTTGTATTTTTTTTTTTTTTTTTTTTCCTGAGACGGAGTCTTGCTCTGCCGCCCAGGCTGGAGTGCAGTGGCCGGTTCTCAGCTCACTGCAAGCTCTGCCTCCCGGGTTTACGCCATTCTCCTGCCTCAGCCTCCCGAGTAGCTGGGACTACAGGCGCCCGCCTTGTCGCCCGGCTAGTTTTTTGTATTTTTTTAGTAGAGACGGGGTTTCACCGTATTAGCCAGGATGGTCTCGATCTCCTGACCTCGTGATCCGCCCGTCTCGGCCTCCCAAAGTGCTGGGATTACAGGCTTGAGCCACCGCGCCCGGCCTAATTTTTGTATTTTTAAGAGAGATGGGGTTTCACCATGTTGGCCAGGATGGTCTCGAACTCCTGACCTCAGGTAATCGGCCCTCCTCACCCTCCCAAAGTGCTGGGATTACAGGCATGAACCACCGTGCCCAACCAGTTATGTAATTTAATTCTTAATTGCAGCTATGCTTAAAAATTAGCTCACCAAATTCCTAAAAATATAGCAATTATCTCTCACAGGCCAGCGTGAGCTGGCTCCAGGACACCACCCATGGTAGACTTAAGGAGATATGTAATTTTTCAGGAGCTATCTCAATATTCTAGACTTCTCTCTGAGCTCTGGAATCATTGATTCAAATCAGAAATGTCGCTCTAAATTTAAAGCCAAAATAACTTCATCAGTAATGCTACCTGTATGATTTACATTTTCCACTGTGTAACAGGTATACCAGACTTACAGCTCTAATACTTATTCCAAATCATTAAAATACAATATAAATTACACTATCAAACTAAACAATACTTTTTGCCAATCCTGTAAAAATGTTATAAACTCATACACCAGGACTAACTTAACAGAATAAGATAAAATCCCTACCAAGCAAATGGAAGGATGCCTCATTGGATACTGGGTCACATTATGCTACCACTCATCAGGCAGAATTTATTCCTTTCCAAAGACCAACTCAGGCTGGATATCAGTGCCTTTGATCAATACCAGCACACACAACTGTGGTGCTTTCATATCTATTAGTGGGTATTAAAATGGTAATAATCATATATGGAATTATTCTTTCTTCATTCAAAAATTAATAATTGGCTGAGCGTGGCGACTCATGCCTATAATCCCAGCACTTTGGGAGGCTAAGGTTGGCAGATTTCTTGAGCCCATGAGTTTACGACCAGCCTGGGCAACATAGCAAAGTCTCTACAAAAAATTAGCCAGACACAGTGGCAGCATATATCTGTAGTCCCAGCTACTCAGGAGGCTGAGACAAGAGAATCACTTGAGCCCAGCAGTTTGAGGCTGCAGTGAATTGTGATCACACCACTGCACTCCAACCTGGGTGACAGAGTGAGACCCTGTCTCAAAAAGTAAACTCAAAAGCATAAACAAAAACTAAAAATTAATAGAAAAATTAGGACACCCAATTTACAGACAACTAAAGACTCCCAAGAAGGTTTTTTTTTTTTTTTTTTTTTTTTTCCGTACAATTGTATACTTAACATTTTCCTCTAGTTTTGATTGGGAAATTCTTGTGTTAATGCTTCATAAAAAGGTATAATTTTGTTGCAAATTATTACCTAAAAACATCTCAAGAGTGCATAAATCTGTTTGTTATTGCATACTCCATACACAAACTTCTCCACATATTTATTTCATTAGTTAATGATTGTTTTATCTTTATCTAGAAAGAAAATATTAAAACTAAAATCTGTTGATAGATACTAAAGACCCATCTCATGTGGTTATTGTAATAAGAACAACAAAAAAAGCTTCCTCTTGGGGAATGCATTCATTTTATCTCATAATTTCTCTGGGCAAATGAAGATATCTCTAGGAAATATTCCGTGGTTGTACGTCCCCAGTCCAGGCTGGGGGAACATGATCAAGTGTCTGGGGACATGGCACGGGATACCCCAGAGCCTCTCCTGGGCCACTGATCAGAAGCATAGACCCCTAGGGAGAGACACAGGTCTGTTTGGATGCTGTGTGGGAGCCATTGCCATGAGTAGTCCAGCTGAGGTCAAAGGAAAGAAAGAGGGTTGACCCCCTGGTAATTTACACGGCTGGTACCTAGCTGAATCTCAACCAGCACCCAGGCTAGGATAGAAA
This sequence comes from Piliocolobus tephrosceles, assembly GCF_002776525.5. NCBI lineage: Eukaryota > Metazoa > Chordata > Mammalia > Primates > Cercopithecidae > Piliocolobus > Piliocolobus tephrosceles. The sequence continues at coordinate 27,744,099 of NC_045441.1, read as the reverse complement.
TTGGGATCCTTAAAGGAGAGAAAAAAAGGGAAAGAGCAAAAAAAAAATAATTGAAGGGAAACATTTCGACTTCCTTAGACTCCCTCCCCTCTACAACTGCATCTAGACACTCTATGCCAAGACTATGCACATGTCTTCACTCTTTCGATTATCAGCACAACCTGATGAGGCAGTTACTATGGTCGCCCTCATGTTACAGATGAGGATCCCATGTGAAATAACAGTTTAATGGCCAGGCTGGAGAATTGAGAGCAATTTCAGAATCACAGTTATAGCCCATTGTGTTGAAACCATTTGAACCTGCAGATTTACACTCTAACCCTTTCCACTTTGTTCCATGTTCTGGGAGGCTGATCTCTATGGACTCTATCAAAGGCTTTTCTTGCTCTGCTGTTTCCACTTGGGTTTTGTCAAAGGAAGGGAAGAGAGAATAAAATTGGAACATTTATTCCTTTGTCTCTTTTCCTATGGAGTCTTCTTGGGGACGGCTGCATCCCGCAATAGAAGTGAACTTTTTCATGTGACTCTCTCCTTCAGGGTTTTGGTGTCTGCCTTCTCCCTGGTCCCTTTTGGTAAAGAGAGAAGACAAGAGCCCAAGGGTGATAAGGACACTGCATTACTTATGCTTGTGTGTTGTGGGGGGCAGGGGGTGGTTCCACTATCCCTTGTGTTACTCTACATTCTACTCAAACTTTTGTAAATAGTACCATTATTAAACTTTCCTCAGTTTACTCAGTTTAAGTATTCCATCTCTTTCCTGCCAGGATCCTGAATACAAAAATATTATAATATTCTGCCATGTATAAACAAATTGTTGGTCTTCAGATAACTAGCCAATTCAAAAGAAAATATTTTCCCATCATACTTTTTGTTAATATGTTTTATTTGCTCTTATCTAACAGTCTACAAAAGTTGAAAAAACATGGGAAAAAATAATATTGGTGTCTTTTTTAATATGAAGAGCTCATATGAAACAATAAGAAGGTGGCTTACAGTGGCTAACGCTTATAATTCCAATACTTTGGGAGGCTGAGGCAGGAGGATCACTTGAGCCCAGGAGTTGGAAACCAGCCTGAGCAACACAGGGAGATTCCGTCTCTACAAAAATTTTAAAAATTAGCCAAGCACGGTGGCACATGCCTGTGGTCCCAGCTACTTGGGAAGCTAAGGTGTGAGAATTACTTGGGCCCAGAAGGTTAAGGCTACAGTGAGCTGTGATCGCACCACTATACTCCAGCCTGGGCAACAGAGTAGGCCTTGTCTCAAAAAAAAAAAAAAAAAGAAAGAAAGAAAGAAAAAAAAAAAAGGTGGATTTCCCAGCAATTCACAGATAGTCAAAAATCACAAAAAGAGTATTCAAGCCTAATTAGTAATCAAACACAGGCAAAGTAAAAGAAATACTATTTCTCCTGTACCAAATTTTCCAACACCAAAAATACTTATAAAAATCAGATTTGTGAAGGAATCAGAAAATGGAAAGTCTCAAATACTGTTCAGGCTTGAAACACTGTTCATAGTTGTATAAATTTGCATATCCTTTCTGAAGGGCCTTAAAATGTGAATACCTATTGATTTAGTAATTCTACTTCTATTAATTTATCCTAAGAAAATGATTAAAGATGAAAAAATAGTTTTATCTACAAAAATGTTCAATTTTAAACATTGGAAACAATCTAACTGTCCAATAACAGGAGTTTAATTTAATAAATGATGGCATGCCCATATGAGCAAAATACTTCACATCATTTAAGCTATTGCTATAAAATACGTCTGCATAGAAAAAATGTCCACTGCTGTAGTTTCAATGCAAACAAACTAAATATGAAAAAAGCAAACCACAAAACCATTTTATTACCACATGGTTACAGATTATCACAGCATAGTTATATCATTAGGTTGTAGATTTTTACACGTCATCTGGAACATGGAGGGGATGTTGTGGGTGTTTGAAATTTATTCTGAGATGAACAGGAAATAACTATAAGTCTTAAAGTAGTAGAGGGCAACAATGCTCATAACGGTATCAACTCTATATTACCTAAGGTCTAATGGCAAAATCCTGGTAAATATCTGCCTCATGGAGTTTCTGTAAATGACAATACTTCAAAAATGCTAGTCTATGCAATCGTTATCATTATCACTATTAAAGAACATCTGGAAACAGTGAAGCTGAGTGTGTAGATGCACTTGGATATCTAGTTTATTATGAAATTCTTATAATTGGGGTTTAAGGAAAGAGCTTTTGTGAAAAGTTCTGCAGACTGGCGTTTCATATTGCATCTTTGCACCACACACCATGATCTACAGAGATTGGTTACAAGTACTGAGCTTAACATGTTCTGGTACCCAACCCACCTCCCCACTTGGGAACATCCCTGGCTGTACTGTTTGTGAAGGCTGGCATCCAACTAGGTTCCATCTTGGCTTTCCATGTATCCCCGGGGGAACTGGAGGGCTGGAGGGTACTGATTCGGGAAAACAAGATTCCGGGCTGGAATTCTTAGAATAGTTAAAAGAATTCAGAATTAAGTTCATGACTTTTTCTGTTAATAAAAACTTCTTAGTCTGGTCACTATTTGAACAACACATAGCAATTAAGCACATTTTAGTTTACCGAGTCCATACTTACAATAACTACAGATAATTCTGAGTCTTAATGGGATCTTTTGCCCCACCCCACTCACTTTCATCAACAGAGCAGAAATTATTTGTGTATCCTTCTATCTAAAGCACCAAGAATACTTATCCTTGCCTGTGCTGAGACTTCTTGATAGAAATTATCACACATGGGGAAATGTGGCGTCAACTTCTACAAGAATTCAAGACACTTGAAGAGGGAGTCTCTTAGATAAAACCAGAAAAAAACAAAACAAAACAAACAAACAAACAAAAAAAAACCCTGAGGTTAAAAATATCCTAAAACATAGAATTTGTTTAATTTAAAAATGCTTACAGAAAATTGTAATGTAAATGATCTTCTTATAAACAACAATTACATGAAATATCTTCAAACACACCAACTTGTTTTTTCTCAGCCTATCCTTTTTTAGAATGTCTAGTGGTAGACATAAAGGCTCAGAAATGGTTTATTATAACTGAAATTTCTGTCTGTTATTACTAAAGAGAAATGTATTGAGCTTAATATGTTAGATTTGGGAAATCTATTTTCATTCGCTATAACCAAAGTTCTATCATAAGTGTGACATAGTGGACTTCTAGATTCCATCTGCCCTCTGAGCCTGACGCCCTAAGATAGACTTCATTTTTTATATGCTTATTGAGTAAAAACCCAGATTCCAAAATTTAAACTAAAGCTCTTAATGTCTGTGAGGAAAATAAAAGTGATAAAAAAGGTAACCTTCAGGAGAACTAAACATGCAAATATCTATAAGATAGTGAGCTATGCTCACTAAATGTTGCAGACATTATCACCATTTAACCCTGCTTCAAACAAGATCTTCTGATCCATTCAAATACCTCTTCACTAATGAGAAGACACTGTCTCCAAAGTGCTTTTTTTTTAAGTTTATGAGAGAGAAAAGAAATAGACATGTAGAAGTAATGTTACTTTTGTGGTGATTGTAAAACCTGTCCATTAATTTGTTGATACTCATCAAAAGTAGAGTTTAATTCCCCTCTTCTCAAATATGGAACAGCCTTAATGACTTGACTCTCTAATAAGTAGACAGTGGTGGAAATGATGCTGTTGACTTCCAAGGCTAGGTTAGAAAAGTCTAGTTTATGAAAACCAGAGTCAATGTAGTGCGTCTTCCCTTCCCTCTCCCCTGTCTCTCCATGCTTAACCTGGGAACCCAGCCACCACATTGTGAAGAAGCCCAGGTACATCCAGCCACCGGGGAGATCAATCACAAGACTCGTGTGAGAACAAGCCTTCAGATGATTCTAGCCCTCCACCCAAAACCTGCCACAGCTGACACTAAGTTGGGCAGAAATGCACTGTCTCTACCAGGCCTGCCAAAATTGAAGATTTGTAAGCAAAATGAATGTTATCATTATGTAAACCTCTGTGTTCTGAAATGGATTTTAGTGCAGCAATAAATAATGGGAGCAACCCTATAATTGTAACTAGAGTATCCGTACTTTAAAAATAGACTGTACTTCAAATAACACATTAGCAGAGGACGCATAGAGATGGTGGAAGGTGCTCCCACCGTGTCTCAGGCTAAGCATGGGGAATGAGAGGCAGCTTCAGAATTTTGAGCCTATCTAGTTTTGCTCCAGCTTTCCCAGTTTTGCTCATTCAGAAGGTGGATTTCAGTATTTCTCATTAACACTCTTCCTGGTCCTACCCCTTTTCCCACAAGGAAGCCCTAATTCTCTACTTCCCTTTAGGTAATTATAGCCGGAGATAACTCTTTTCACTCTGTATTTTTGTCCATGATGTTTGCCCTACCTGGGATGCCTTCTCTGTTCTAACCTTGAAATGTCAGTTTTAGAAAAATGTCTTATCTAAATGAAGTCTGGAGGTCATGAACATACCATTACAGGGGTTCGCCAGTACAGAGGTTCTCCAGCTCCAAGTAACACAAAACTACTCTGGCTTACTAAAGCAAAAACTGGAAAGAGAGAAAAGAATTTGTGGTAAGAGTTTAGGATGGATCACAGAATTCAAGGAAAAGGCTAAGGATCTAGTTTTCTCTGAAGAGATAGTAACCAAGACTCTTCCAGGAATCAGGGTGGTAAAAACCAGGGGACATTTTCTAGGGGAACAACCAGCTAGACACAGCCTCATGGCTTTTCAGTCTTTGGATCACTCAGTTCAAGAATTAGCATCTTAGGAAAAAGCACCTTATTGTCTACTTTGGGCCATGTTACATCTCTTTGTCTAGGGGAAGATGGAGCATCTTGACTGATTGTCCCACCAAGACTGTATCCAATAGGAGAGGAGCCAAAGTCACATCTACATATTGTCCACCCAGTGTCCACTACAGCAGCTGATGCTACCAACAAAGTCATGAGCTTTCATTACTCATCTCTCTAGCTTCTGGCACTTCTCTTTCAGAACACGTCTCACAATGACAAATCATTAAATTTCTAGATGATCATTGCTTAGGATTTGAGTTTCCTATGAAGTCTACGAGAAGAGGGAACAATTCTGTCTAACTTCTCACCATATTCTCAGCATCTACTCCAATACTTAGCACAAAGGTGCTCAATAAATATTTGTTGGATGTGTGACAAAGCACTTTATCTTTGTTTTGTTATTAATATTTGTTGATGTATACGGTTTACACCACAGAACAATGTTTTGGTCAACAACAGACTGCATATATCATGATGGTCCCATAAGATTATATCTTATTTTGTATTGTACGTTTTCTATGCTTAAACACAGAAATACCAATGTGTTACAACTGGCTACAGTATTTGTACAGTAGCATGCTATACAGGTTTGTAGTCTAGGAGCAATAGGCTGTACCATACAAGCCTAAGTGTGTAGTAGGCTCCACCATCTAGATTTATGTAAGTACACTCTATGACATTTGCACAATGATGAAATTGCCTAACAACACATTTCTCAGAATGTATTCTTGTCATTAAGTGACACATCACTGTATGTGTGTGTGTATATATATGCACATGCATACATATATAAATATATATGTGTGTATATATATATACGTACCTCTGTCCCTAGATAGGATAGTATACTCCTGTGGGTAGAGTCTATTTTCCCTTAATATTCAGTAAATATTGGCCAAGTGTGGATGATGTCCAGAAACATCCAATTCAGAAGCAGTTCAATTCAAAAAACATTTATCTGGCACTTAATATATGCAAGATCTATTATCTGTCCTCTAGGGGCTAGCTATCCAGCAAGGAGGCAGACAAATGCACAAGTCATGATAATACTAGGCAAACACTGGAAATGACTGCAAAAGAGGCTATAAAAAATGAGAAAGTAGTTGGAAAGCAGGGGAAGGCAAGATTCATTGTAATGTTGGAAATCAAAAAGTTTAGCCAGAATATTTTGACCACAAGAAAGGAGGAAGAGCAAATGGGGACACACTGAATAAGTGTTAATTTTGTAAATTAACCTCTCAATAAATTCATTATAAGCGACTTAAAGAGCACGTCAAGATATTAAATGGTTATTTGCACCTGGCCCTTTCACCTAATTGAAATTGAAGTGTTATTAGCTGACAATGTACTGCTTTGTAGATTCTGTAGATTTTTTCATAAAGGCTGATAGCTGATAGGAAAAAAAAATGCATCTCTGGAGGATCAGAACACCAAAAAATAAGGTATCCTTCCAAAAGATAGTGTAAAACTGTTACCATTTTCATGGGCAAATTATTGTAAAGAAAGTGTTAGAGAGAGGAAGCCTATTTTAATATTTTCAATTAAAAAGGTAAGCTATGATTTTGTTTTAAAATTTTGTAATTGACTAATAATAACTGTATATATTTATGAATACAATGTGATGTTTTGTTACATGTGTACATTGTGGGATGATTAAATCAAGCTAATGAAGTCATCCATCGTACCACATACTTATTTCTTTGTGGTGCAAACATTTAAAATATACGCTTTTGAGAATTTTGAAATGTACAATACATGATTATTAACTATAGTTACCATGCTATTAATAGCTATTGTCCCTAAAACGTATTCCTCCTAACTGAAACTTTCTACCCTTTGACCAACATCTCCTCTTTCCCCACCCTAATCCCGCAACCTGTAAATTCTCAGGGATGTCAAAAACCGTAAAAGTTTCAAGGACCCCAAGGAAGGAAGATGTTTGAACCACCATGGAACATAAAAGAGAAATCTGTACAAAAAAAAAAAAAAAAAAAAAAATTCTTGCCTAGAAAAAGCAATTCTTCTCTTAAGTGCTGACTTTTAGTCAGGGCTGATTAAGAAAAGAATACACAGCCTAGCACGGTGACTCACGCCTGTAATCCCAGCACTTTGGGAGGCCGATCACCTGAGGTCAGGAGTTTGAGATTAGCCAGGCCAACATGACGAAACCCTGTCTCTACTAAAAATACAAAAATTATCTGGGTGTGGTGGCAGGCGACTGTAATTCCAGTTACTCAGGAGGCTGAGGCAGGAGTATCGCTTGAACCAGGAGGTGGAGGTTGCAGTGAGCCAAGATCGTGCCATTGCACTCCAGCCTGGGCGACAGGAGTGAAACTCTGTCTCAAAAAATAAATAAATAAATACACTTAACCTTAATAAAAATATGAACAATTGGAAGATTTAGTTGCAGAGTGCACTCTAGGTGGTGGCTGGAAATGAATGGTGTGGAAAGGCAGGTCAGAGCTGAGTGAGAGGCTCAGTAAAGAAGGCTGGACCCAATTCATGCCATAGAATGAAGACGTGGATTTTCATTCCTATGTACAATGTAGCCCAACCTTGTATTTGTTTTCCCAACATCATCCTTTCTACGCTGACACTGCTCAGGGGTGCAGCCAAGTGTAGATAAATTTAAGTTTGGTTACCCAATGACAAAACCACAGAGGGAACAGTAATAACATCTGGGACATCTAAGGGGCGATACAGCTATAAATTCAGTGAAGAAAGTCAAAACTGTCACATTATATGAAAGGGATGGTCATTGCCACTGGCTTAAAAGAGAGTTTGTCTCTTCTACTTAACATTAACACAAACGTGTACATTAATTCAATCTGAAAGTATGATTTAATATTTTTTAATATCACAATGTATTTATTGACATTGATCGACACATGTTAAATGAGTGGTTTTAGAAGTGCCAATGATTTCTAAGAAATGAGCATAGGGCATGAATATGTAATTAAAAATGTGTGGGGTTGCCATGGCAACAACAATAACAGAAAGATGTTCCTTTACTGATCCTGACAACTTTAGTGTATATAAGAGGAAGTAGGTTTTACGGATCTCAACCAAAATGTGTAAATATCCCCAACAAAGGTTATAACATGTTTCCTCCCAATTATGGTTCCAAATGTCAATTTAAGCTACTTAAATATTCACAGCATGTTCAAACCCTTGGAAGTGTGTCACTAATAGATTTTTTTGAGGTTGCCATCTTATTTTTGGTTTGTTCTTTTTGAAAAATATATGAAAAGGGTTCATTCTTGAAGATTTGAAAATTCCAGTTAAACATTGGCTATGAAAATTCCTTAAGGAATGAGGACTCCATGGATTTCTAGTTGAAGACATGTTCCCATACCTAACACATAACTAACTTTTTGAGAAAAGCGCTTCCGTTTAGGGGCAAAAAAGAGCTCTCTGCTGGGACAGAGAAGACCCACAATCTAGTCAAATCCTTTGCTTCCGGGGCATGGAAGTATGGGGAAGCTGAAGTGTCAACGTGTTATTACTTTACCCAGCCAGTGAACAAGTGGCAGAGCCGGACTCAAGCCCACATGACCTGACTCCAGAGCCTTGAAGCACTACTTTATAGTGTAAGACAATGACCAGGTGCGGTAGCTCATACCTGTAATCCCAACAGTTTGAGAGACCAAGGTGGGAGCATAGCTTGAGGCCAGGAGTTCAAGACCAGCCTGAGCAACAAAGTGAGACCTGTCTCTTGCAAGTTGGAAAAAAAAAATTAGCTGAGTGTGATGGTGCACGCCTGTAGTCCCAGCTACTCAGGAGGCTGAGGCGGGAGGATCACTTGAGCCCAGGAGGTTGAGGCTGCAGCCATGATCATACCACCGTACTCCAGCCTGGTTGACAGAGCAAGATCTTGTCTCAAAAAAAAAATTAAAATAAAATAAAATAAAAGGAATTGGTCCCCAATAGAACATATGTAAAAACATAAGTAAATAAAAATAAAAAAATAAAAAATATATAAGACAAACAAGAATTTTGGGAGAAGAATGAAGGCAGAAAAGACAAGGAGGAAGAAATAATCTAATTCATCCTCCCTTTGGACATGATTAAGAGACAATCCCTAAAGAAGAGCAATTGTGTTCCACGGCATATGCACCAAACCCTGTGATAAAAACATTGCGAATGTCATTTGTCACAAACCACTTAATGCTCCTTTCTTCTTCCCTACATTTTGGAGATAATAGTTTTTTTCTCAAATGTTGAGGCTTCTAACCAACAAACAACTTTTGAAAAGCGTGGTTTTGAAGACTTAAAATTGCCTAAAAAGGTACCAAAAATGATCAAGTAAAATAGAATGGCAATGTGTGGTGCTGATTGTGGGCCATTTCAGGGTGGGGTCCCCATGTCTTGTTCAGTTTTGCATCTTCAGTATCCCTCACAGTGGGCAAGCTAGGTGATCAGTTCTATCTGGTGTCTTCTCTACTGAGTCCTCAGGAGACAGCACCGCCCCTGCCACAGAGCAGGTGCTCAATAAACGTTTATTGAATGGATTAATTCACTGTTCCATGTTGAATGCATAAACTGTATTGAATAGAAAAAACTCATACAATAAATAGGGCAAATTATGGGTTTTCACTTCTACTCTACACTGTAACTGCACAGTATATATGTACCCCTCCTTTGTTTTGAAAGTGGCGCAAGGGCGGGGCGCGGTGGCTCAAGCCTGTAATCCCAGCACTTTGGGAGGCCGAGACGGGCGGATCACGAGGTCAGGAGATCGAGACCATCCTGGCTAACATGGTGAAACCCCGTCTCTACTAAAAATACAAAAAACTAGCCGGGCGAGGTGGCGGGTGCCTGTAGTCCCAGCTACTCGGGAGGCTGAGGCAGGAGAATGGCGTAAACCCGGGAGGCGGAGCTTGCAGTGAGCTGAGATCCGGCCACCGCACTCCAGCCCGGGCGACAGAGCAACACTCCGTCTCAAAAAAAAAAAAAAAAAAAGAAAGTGGCGCAAAAGTAAGAAATCCAGTTTCAAAACTCTTCACAGCAAAGGAGAAAAATATAAGAAGTGGAGACAACAGAGACTTGATGAAAATTCCTAGGAAAAGTAATTTCAAAGATTCAATATAGAAATGATCCCAGGATATCATGGTTTTATTTTCATCAATTGTTTTATTTTGAGAGGAAAAGATTGTTCTTCTAACTTCTGTAAACATGCCTCCACCAAAATGGAATGTTTCTTTGTATGGCTTTGTGACTGTCAGAGAACAAAGAAGGAAATGTGATAAATTTTGACAGAGAATAATAATAATAATAAAAACCCTTTTATTTATTCTTTAATACCCTCTCTGGAAAAGGGCATATATACTAAGAATGGCATAAAATGACAAATATAATGACATTGTAATTTTAAAGACTGCAAAATGTTAAAAACTTGATAACCATTGTAAAACAGCTTCATAATTAAATTTCTATTGAAAATGCCATCACGTTTTATCTATATATTAAAGATATGAAATCAATTTTTGAAGTATTTAAAAAAAATTTCACATATATATTTGTTTCACCTGATATGCACAGTTGTGCTATTTTGCTTTTACATTGCATGAAGTATTTCATTATATAAGCTAATTTCAAATATTGTTAAACTAAAAGGTTTACATTATTTTTATGTTCACTTGCTAAATGTTCAGACACAGCCACATTAAAACAAACCATTTCAGCTTTCAGCCATCTATTTTTAAATTTTAAGTCATTTTTTTTTTTCTAGGCTGCAAAAGTGTATTACCAAATAAACTGACACAACATCTCAGCAACTAACATAAACGTGCAATTTTAATGCCTTCTAATCACACAAATCAATATGAGATTTTTGTACTTGTGCATGACCTTCTTCAAATTATCCCCCCATTTTGGCTGAATCAGAACGAGTGTGGACTATTTGATAAAAAACCCTAAGTGTGTGAAATAAGAGCCCTCGCTTCTTCTGCCAGACTCCTCTTGACAGAAAGATGATAGAAGCATCACATCCCTGGGAGAGTAAATGCAAACTGACAAGAGATGAGCCTTTAGATGTTGAATATAATCTTGAATTGTGCTTGAAGTGTCTTATTATCTTGTCTTTTGATGTCTGAAGGGGTGGCTCATTGTTAGAAAAAGGAAAACCCTCGCGCATCTTTGCCATCTTTAAAAATTGTTTGGCCTTTAACAACTGCTTTTCCAACTAATGTCCATTTCTCCTGACAATAAATATGGCAGGTCGTCGGCAAGTGACAAACAATTTACTTTACATGCCACACTTTTATGGGTTTTGAGAGCTCATGTGGAAGTATTTTAAAAAGCCCATAGAAATTAGCAGTATTACAAATGTTAAGAGGACTGAGATCTCCATGCAGATACTGATGTGAAGTTACTCATCGTGGTTATTTCCTCCTGTTTCTGGTTCTATATCTCACTGGTGCCAGATTCAAAATTCAAGTTCTTTATTTATCATTGACTAAAAATAGCCAGAGAAAATGAAAGACCAGCAATCAGTTCTGACAGATTCCATAAAGGAGATGCACAAATACAGATTTCCGACACACACTGCAATATTCAGAAAGGTGTATTTAAAAATGCTTATTTCTAAGTAGGAGATGAAGATCAACAATGGGCTTGCTGCATTTTGCCTTTTATTTTTAAGAATCTTCAGCACGTTTTAATTTTCACCGCCACTTTGGTTACCCCTTACCCTTTGCATCTGCCATTTGTTTTGTGGTTTTTGTTTTAACTTAAAAGTTTAATGATGTTCCTGGTCAATAGGATTTCTTAGCAGCTAAATCACAGTCCTGCTAGCTTTCTGTCACCCAGCCAGATTTTGTGAAAGCTTTCAAGATCTTTTCTCAGACCTCCGTCACTCTAAGAATCCATAAGAATTCTCAAAAGGACCATAAACCGTTACAGGGTTCAGGTTATTGTATCATTATAAAAACATATTGATACACTACAGATGACAAGACGTGTAGCCACCATTCTAAGCTACTGCAACCACCTCCATGCCATCAGCCATCTCCAAGGTGACCAGCGCTTTTTTTGTAAGTAGGCAGCTATGGATATTAATTCCTTTTAAAACATGAGGCATAATTTTTAACACTTTTCTGATGGCCTGCAGATTCCAGTTGGCTTATTAGAAAATTACTATGAATACAGGATGCAATTAATGGGAGAAGTAAAGATTCAAACTAGAGCAAAGAAATAGACTAGTCTACCTGAAAATTTGAGCAATTTCTTGGGTAAGGCTTAAGACTAAAACCTGCCTTCATCTTAGGAATCAGAATAAAATGAGCCAATCAACACTTAAAACAGTGACATATGTTCCTCCCAAAAGTTTGTGAAAGTTTTCCCTCATAATCGAGAGGATCCTTGTTCTGGATATTTACGCATTCGTAGATTATAGAACAGTGTATGGATTTAATCAAATGGATCCATTGAAATAGGAGTTTGATGCAATATTTCTTGTATGCTTCTCCTTTTGCAAATAGCATGCGTCCTTTCTGACACATTTCTATCTTGCAATATTTTGGGAAATGAAGTAAGTATATTGAAAAAAATGCCAGTTTTGATGAAGTGCATTTCACTCCCCACATTACTTCCATGTGTACACATTTTTAAATATAGGAACATGTGGGTTTCCATTCGACTTTTTATTCTCCTTTACCCTGGGTCGATTTGAGCAAAAAGTCATGTACAATAATTTTTCATGCTTTTAAAACAGCTTCAAATATTTGCATTTTTAAATCATATTAACCCCTTAGCTTCTCTTCTGCTTTGACAGTGATGATTCCCTCCTGCAGGAAGTCACCCCAAATCATTAATTTGCAAAAATAAATGCTGCCATATTGGTATTAAAAGACAAATAACCACATATGTGGTCATCAAGAACTGCAAAAGGATATTAATCATACCACATTACTTTAATAGTAAATGTTTAAAATATGATTTCTTTATTGTGCACCAATCACACACTCTACCTTGATATATAGGCACACAGAATCCTTAAAGGAATGTGTAACAAAAATTGTGCTTGATAACTATTGAATTAATGCCTTTGACTTAAAAAAAGAAAAGGATAAATGTTTATATTGTGATATATGTCTATCCCAGATATAGACAAGTATTTAGGTTCCCAATATTTTAGATCCCAGAGTCTTCCCTAGCTTAGGTAAGTTGGTAGGCTTTAAAACTACATATATTTTCTACAAGTCAAGTTGTCCAAAAACCCCAGATTTCTTTACTCAATTAAACTGCATAAATCCTGAGGAATCTTCTTGTCTCTTCTGCTCAGTAAACAGCAGCATCGAAGAAGACACTGGAACTTGGATTCTAGCCCAAGTATAGCTGAAGCAATACTACAATATAATTAGTTTCCCTTTTTTGGTAAGCTATTAATTTTCATACATTTATCAGGGAACTGTTTTTTAAATATACAGGAGAAATGCATTTAAATGTTGGATCGATAGCATGAACTAAAAGAAAGCTTGTTATAAATGAGACTTTGTTAGTTTTACAATAGAGAAAATACATACATACTACAGATTCAGTAAGACAATTTGAAGCATTGTATGTGTATGAAGAAAATACGGAGAAAAGCAGACCATAGACACAAACAAATATTTTATACAGATAGCATTATACTTCTTTCACTGTGCACTCACGGTGCCTAAGAAAGAAAATAGAGGGAAACAAAAATAAAGTATGGAAGTGGTAAGAAAATGGATAAATTTGCATTGCTATTTTAAAACACTGTGTTAATATCAGTCTTTAAATATGAATTCCTTGGCTTTCACAAACTTCTGTCATAATTATGCTTTTATTCTCATTAATAGGATGAAATTAAAGAAATACAAAATATTTGGAAGGTACATCAGTCAATCCCAAGAAACACTAATTATTTTAGAGGAAAAGATGAAACACTAAGAAAACTACTTAATGCCAAACAATATATGGCAGGATACATGTATTCATTAAATTGTGAAACCTTTTCATGTTGGCTATCATTGGGACATCATAAGTATCCTAAAAATACCTTCATATTCTACTTCATTCATGAGCTAAACTAACAGGTTTTATTTTGGTTATTTACTAAGAACATTTTTAACCAGCTAAGTGAATGCAGATTTCATTATACAGTCCCATTTTCAAATGGTCTTTTGTATAGCAAATCTCTTAAGCCTTTAGTTCATGTATAATTATATTACTCAGTTTCTCTAATTATAATCTGATCATTTTTCCTTATATTTTCAAATAGTTTTAATGGCAGTGTGGTCCTCCAATAATTAGTCACTTGCTTAGACTATTAGTTATGTTGTTCCAGGTAGCTAATTTTTTAATTTTAAAAAAATCACAATATATTCTTGTTACATATAAGACCTTAAAATCACTTAAGAAGGAAAAACTGTAAGAAAAGTTTGGGCATGGATTTTCTTTTCCATTCTCAAATAAAATATAGACATTCATATAACATACTAGGAAATTTTTTAAAGTAGAAGCTAATTATTAAGAAGCGATCTCAGGGGGTAGGCATCTTGATTAGGTAGCTTAAAAAATTACCTTGGAATATTTATAAAACAAAGTTAATTTCCATTTCTCTGCGAATGACAAACTTTCTTTAGCCTCAAGAGATCCAATGTTATTCTTTCTGACCTCTGCATTCACACTAAAAGGGCTTAATCCATTTTTGATAGCTCATAAAGTGTCACAGCATAGACTAGGAGATGTCTCCAAACAAGTCCACCCTTGTTTCATTTTTATGAAATCTGACTTTGACAATCAGGAGGTGAAAGTTTACATTGAAAAGATTAAGAATCAGATCAACATGTTTAATAATCGACCTCGTCAGAAGCCCCCATATTGCCAAAGCACAGATACTCCTTTATGAATAAATATCACTTGAAGGTATTCCCAAAGAAAAGTCCAGTGTTGATAGATTTAGAAGCTCATTCAGAGTCATAGCATGACAAAGTATATGTTCAACCGCAAAATACCATATAAAAAATTAAAACAAATTATGCTCACTTGTTTCTCTCTCAAAGAAAAGACATTTGAAATTTAAAAAGATAAACATTTAAAAAGTAAGACTGAAATGGCATGAATAAAAGAAAAGCTGAACAAAAACGCCAGCTAAGTACAGAACCCAGGAAGACAACAAACAAGAAAATTCCAGAGCCAGGCTGATATTAAAGAGAAACCCATCCGCTGGAGAATGGCAACTGTTCCTATGAGCTTTCTCTAGCTACCTCTGCCTTTGGATATTTTTTAAAAATTTATTAACCTGACAGCGGGAAACTTTATACAGATTGCCCCCTGACAGGGTGCCAGTTTGGTATAAACACTTTGCTATCTTTTTCTTTAGCATAAAAAATCAAGAAACATGTTAAGTGGAGCCAGGTGCATATTTGGACAAATGTGCCTGCTTCTCCGATTGCCTCTGCATTCCCAGGGAAGGCCTGAATAATCAGGGCAGCCCAATAGCAGAACTGAACCTTCTACCCTTCCTCTTCACATTTACTTTCTTTTTAATGTGTGAATGTCTGATGTATTATTAATCCCCAAATATAAACCAGCAAGGTCGTCAATCAAAGAAAGTGCCAATTCTCTCACAAATTAACTGTTGACTGTCTCATAACAAACAAGGTCCACTTGAAACGGTCAAGTGAAATCTCAACGTTGAAGTGGGATAAAAACGTATTTGGTCAATTCTTGAGAACGGGAATGCTAGCTGTATAATTAAAGCAGGTAATTAAGAGCGAAAGCAATCTTCTTAAGGGCTGAGCCTTGGGAGCTTGAATCTGGAATGCACCTCTATTTATTAATTATGACATAAACTGGGCTGGGTGAACTACAAAAACACTGTAATGCCATGTAACATTTTAGTCAGAAACATCCAAGACATTCAAGAGATGAAAATGGGATCATTTAAAGAGTGATGATGTACAGATTAATCTCATTTCTAATACCTTATTTCCTGTTGTTTTTAGGACAATTTAATGACAACAACAAAACATAAGAATCACAGTAATCAAAATAAAAGGGGAGAAAAGAGTAAAACCGTATCAGTATTTTGACTTGCTAATGTGCTACCATGGAGTATCCTTGGACACTGCAATATTGAACTTCCTGCTTTAAACAGAGGTCTGACCTGAGCACCCCAGGCATAGCGAAGAGCTAGCAAAGACAGGCAAGAGGAAGGTTCCCATTGACGATTCTGGCACATATTGTGCACTGTCCCCCACTGAAGTTCACTTAGAAATGAGCAGTTCCACAGAAAAACATGGTGAAAAATTTGAACACCAGTGCCTCTCTATATGGATTTATTTTTATTTCAAAGCTTACACATTCATGTTATTTAAAGTGGATTTATTTCTCAATGGAGCATTACAGTGTTTTTCTGGGGGGAAAATCTAAACTAAAATTGTCCAAATGCACACAGCCTCTCACTGATTTTTTTAAAAAAATACCCCTGTGCATTAGACTTTCTTAAATGTAAGAAGTGTATCCAAATATGCATTTTTTTTCACTCAAGTATGCAGCAGCATGACAAGGGCTTGTTTGACTATTAAACCATAACTGATTTTTGACAAATACCTTGTGCATCTCACTTACTTCCACAAATACAGGTTTCTACAGATTTCTTTTAAATAACTATTTTTGCATAAATCTATTACTCAAATTATTTAGTTGATTAAAAAATATACTTTTAATATTTCTTTAGCAAAACTTTCTTTGGTGAAAAGGGGTATAAATTTTCAATTGATATAATATAGAAACTTCTAAAAATATAGAAGCATGATACATATTTTAAATAAATATATTTCTCTAGGGAATTTACCTCATCACCTCCTAACTAAATCCCTCTTGGGTTTAAGCTCTTGGTACTGATTACTGGCTCCAGAATAGTTAATCAGAATATTATAAATACCCAAGGTACTGAAGCCTGGAGAGAGACGTTTAAACAAAGTAATGAAGACAGTGATCCCATAATGAAGGCCTCCACTGATGCACGGGCGCAAGGCAGCATCACCCCCAAGTGCAGTCCCCATAATGCCCTGCAATGACCTCCACGCTGACCTGCAGAGACCACTGTCTCAAGGGGTGACAGACAATTTAGTCCTTTATCCTTTTGTCATTGAAAGCAACTCCACTGCCATAAATTCTAATCAAGTCAAACTGGATGGCAATTTGAAAGAAAAAAATCTTATAATGCATGTTTCTGTGAGAAAGATCACAGAAAGGAAAAGAAATACACAATATAGTACATTCTATAACATGGAGGAATCCCTGAGCCAACTTTAAGGCCTTTTCCAACAGCTCACAGATAAATGGCATTGAAAATACCCACTCTTAAAAGTATCATTGCATGCAATTTCTTTTATCCTAGAAAAGCACAATATCAGAAGAGAAAATCAACCACAAACTTTTTACTTTGGATGCAATGCTTATACAAGGTTTTGTAGTTCCATCTCAGCTCAAGACTCTTAGCTGTGTGCCCAATTCATGCACAGTGTAGTACAACTGAGAAGCCAGCCACCAAGACTAACGCAGCCACCCAAGATAGCTGGGACTTAAAGGAAAGAAATCATGAGGTTTAACTTCAAACAATGAACATTTTCCCAGGAGAAACACTGTTAATAAATCATCTTTCAACTCTCAAATATATAGGGGAGAAAATATTTAGGGCATGTTTTATGAGATCTCACTTATTCGGCTGAGAGTGCATGGGAAAACTTTAGTGTACATATTTTTTCCAAGGATATATATTACTTTTATCCTTTCCTCTGTCATTTTCCCTACCAAGTTGTTGATGCTACCATTTGAATTTTAGCATCCAACTTGACTGAATGTGGAACACTGAATTCTTGATGGGCATAACTAAAAGTGAAGCACCACATTGACACGAACGAGTACTATAAATGTCACTAGAGAAACGCAGCAACCTCTTCCCTTTAAGATGGTTTGCCAAAGGCCAGTTTTGAGAATGGTTTCCAATATGTCCATCACTAGCCACATATTAAATGACTGGCTCTATGTAGCATCACTCATCTGATCACACAGCTAAAGCCCTGTGAGACACAGCTCCAGATTCTCTGATAATCCCCCACCCCCAACCACATGCAAACCTGTTCTCCTCTATACTATTTCTTATGGCTCAGAGCTTAGCATAATACAGTCATGAACTGAAAAAGGAGATAGTTATCCTACAGGCTTTAGAAGAATAAATAATGCACCACTTAATGATATCACTGAGAACTACCTAACCACATGTTTCTCAATGAAATGTGGATTCATCTCTCCTAAGTGTACTTTAGTTTCCATGGCTGTTCAAGTTAAGCAAAACGTTACCACTGATGTAATTACTTTATAAAACACAAGGGCCCTTTTCTGAACTTTCTACTTAGGCTAGCATATGGCTTCTCCTTTCTCCTTCTGGTATTCTGAGTTGCTCAGAGCACTGAAACATTCTGCACAGTATGTTTCCCTTTGGATGCTGTTAAGTGCAGAGGTGCAATTTAAGGAGAGGCATAAAAGGCCCAATGGTTCCTGGAATTTCCTTTGTTTATCCATAGAGGGCATCAGTATTAGCCTTTCTCCTGCAGTTTTGGGCTGAAGGTACCATACTGTGAGGGAAACAGACTTGTCCTCTGGACTGCTAATTTGAACAGTACACAGATGGGGGAAGAGGCTTCAAAGAAATCCATTTATACTGAAATTTCAGGTACAATAAAAAAAACCTGAGCTCTGCTTGTCTCCTGCTTTTGGTTAATGTCTCTCCATGAAACTAAACATATCAAGATGCACATGATTTGTCATAATCTTGCCATCTCATTAGAGAAGCCCAATTTTCAATACTACAGTATATATATAGAAGAATGACAGTTTGAGAGAGAGAGCGAGTATATTAGAAAATTATTGTTTAGATAAAAACATAGATGCTGTCAACTATTCGGGAAGAACACAATTCTTCATTATCAAGTAGAGGGTATAATCAAGACTACATCTAAAAACAAAAAGCAGACTTGAACACATGCATATCAGAGAAAATCATGGTTCCTTAAATTGTGCTGCCAAAGTTACTAAAAATTCTGGGACAGAATTATTCTGGAAAGTTTTAGTCAGTTACGTAAACTTGAATTGCTACGGCCAAGTCCTGGTAATATTAAAAAGTAAGAGCATAACAGACCCCTGCAAAGGAAACCTTATGAGAATATTAGGGTGCTTCCTCCTGATCCTTTCTATTCTTTCTTTCCCATATTGTCTCTAATTTTTTCTCAAGTTCTCAAAACTGTTAATCTACTGATTTCTTCTTGACCTAATTGGAAACTGGGAAATACTCGCATTGTGTTTGAAAAACAGTCTAGAGACCAAAGACAATTAAGTGAATTCAAAAGGAATGTAAGATGTAGATTTTGCTCTGTTCTCTCACACAAACTCAGAAGTTGAGAATTTCAAAATGAAAAGCGGATTCCTTCTAAAATCCACTATGATTTTAACATTAAACTATGAATTCTTAGTAAATGGCACCTCACAAAAATATTACTTTTGAATTAAACTTTTAATTCAAATCTCTTTGACCCTCTTGGAATTTTTGAAGCTTTTTTCTCTACACATGCAAATCAGTAAGACATAGCATAACAAATCTATAATAGTGTTCAACACTGGGAACCCTAAACAAATGAAAAAATCAATCGCCCCTCTTTTGGATTACTTGAAAGAAAACAAGTTGGAGCTCCAAGCTCAAGTCTACAAAATCCATTTACTTTTATTTTAAATGCATGCAAAGTTTGGGAACAAAAATGTATTATCTGTAGCTTGTTGAACTCAAAATTGATTACTTTTTAAAAGTCAAAGTGCTTACTTAGCATACTCAACATCAGAAGGGTATGGGCATGGCTTTTACCTTTCTGTAATTTATCATTTTATCTGACTTTTCTCACTACCCTCCTACAATTGAAGTGAAGGTTTCAGTGCATAATTCTTCCTATATGGATAAAAATTTACACTGTAAAAAAATTTCTTTAGGGTGAAAATGCTAAAACCTGAATGCATGGGGTTGGAAATTCATGTCAGAGGTGGCATTGCTGCTTTTCAAAGAAGGGGTGCTACCAAAGAATTTCTTGCAATTGGAATCTAGTATATTGTTAAGCATAAAACAGTATTGTACCAAGAGAAAATCTGAAAAGCAGAGTTTCTCTGTGACATCTCTCTAATGTTTGATTGAGTAAGCATTTAAAATTAAGGAAAAGCTTGTCTTTTGAAGCAAGCTAGCCTAGAGTTGCCAAACACTCAAGGCAGCTTGCTTTCTGTCTGTTAAAATAAATAAATAAATAAAGCCTGTGTTTTAAGCCGAATTGCTGATTTTCTTAACAAAGTAGTAGTCTATGTAATGATTTTTTTTTTTGAAGTTCAGGTGTTTGATTGTTTCTTACCTGAGACCAAGCAGTACTCTGCCTGATATATATACGTCAGGTTAGTAGTTATACTTATGTCTATGTGTGTGTGCACACACATGCACTTGAAAATAATTAAAAGCAAATGTTTCAGGAACAATTGTTCTGAAAACCTAACGTCACTCTGAACCCTAAAGTGCTTCTCCAGCAGAGACATCCATTAATATCTATCACTCAGGCACGCGCCTCAACAACCCGCTCCCCTTTCTGATTAGAGATCACAGTTGCATGAGTTGGCTTACAGAGTGTCATCTGTTTGAATGACAGATGTCTTTGCTGGAGTGGCACTCTGCTTGTTCTTGTTTTGTTTATGAAACAAAGATTCCTAAAAGGTCCTGGGCTGCCTCTACTTTTAGTTATGAGGCTATAAACACAATGTTGAAAAGGAGAGGGGTAGAGGAGGGAATCAGAGAACCTGTTTTCGTTCCTCATCACCTTTTTTAAAGAAGAAATATTCATTCTGATTGTGATGACACATGTTATTTCTTAGAGCAAGTCCCGTGGCCACCTTTGTTTACCTGGCATAGCAAGACTTGTATTGATATTTTTCAGTTCTCCTCTCCCATCTTTAGACGACAGATAATGTCTTTACTCACCTTCCCCTTAACAAAAGGCTGCGAAGCAACCTGAAACCGAGTCGATATTTACTCAATAAATGTTAACCAATTCTCACAATGGAACCGATTTCCTGATTATTATTACCACTTTCTATTTTTTTCCAAATAATTTCCAGCCTGGGGACTTCAGCAATATTTGACAAGTCAAAATGGGCAGCGAATAAGTTCCTTGTTGGTAAAAGTTTGGAGGACATCCTCCTAGCTGGCTGGAATCAGCTTCGGTGGCTTAGCACCTCTAAGATGCTCCTTTTCAGTACTTACGAGAAAACTGAATGAACAACAGAAAAAAAGGGGGGGGGTTGGGGGGGTTGGATTGCTCTTCCGGACAACATGGTAGTACTGAAATGAAATACCTAGACAGACTTACCGAAGAGCTTGCTGGGAGTGTCCTCGCTGTCATTTGATTCCACAGGCGCAAGCAGGGGCTCATTCAGCTCGCTGTCTGAAGTAGCAGCCTTGTCCTCACCTCTCAACTCCGCATTCATTTCACTCCGCACTGACAGCAAGGGCTTACTGACTTGTCCAGCTATCATTGGATCCTAGGATGGGCGAAAAGAGTGAAGGGGAGGAAAAAAAAAGTGGCAGCTTTAGAGTGCGTGTCCTCTCTCCCTCTCCCTCTCTCTTCTCTCTCTCTCTCTTCCACACACACTCTCCCTCTCTCCTCTCTTATCTCTGGCTGCTCCCGCTGTTATTGCTGGCTGCAGTCAAGTGAAGAGCTATTACAGATCCGATGAGTTCTCCATTACTCCCCACCCTATTAAAGCTCAACTAGCATGTGAGAGATTCAGGAGGCTTTGGAGGGGGAAAAAAAAAAAAAAACTTATTTGAAAGCAACCTAACCAACACAGCTTTAATTGTGGGATATGCTTTTGTGCGAATGGTTTTACACCTTGTTCTGTCTTTAATGCAGTAAGAAAAAAGAAAGTGCTGGGCTTGTACTTCAGCAACATACTAAAAAGGAAGAGCACCCTATGGAGGAACCACGGGCTATTTTAAGAAGCCTTCTCCCCGGGGGAGAAGCAATTAAACTCTATCCCAAGAGCAGAGAAAAAAGATAGGGAGAAAAGAGACCTCAAAAGGCTTTCAATGGAATAAAAGATATTTCTTATGTAAATTCTATAAGCACCCTTAGAAGTTGGCTTCACTGGTCCCAGATTGGGAACCGGAGCTGACCCCAAATCAAATGAACATTTTAAAGCAAACAATACACAACACAATACATGAAAATTGATTTAAAATTTTTTTTAAGGAATTGGGAAAATACTTACAAACTGTGTTCAATAATTCGGATACCTAGAGCATCACACACCCAGAGCATTAAAGAAAAAGAAAACAAAAATCGCCTTCAGAAAAGACAAACTTTTCCCCCTAATTATTTAGATCTGCTTTATCTTCAGCTCATTTAGGAGGGCATTTTAGGATCAGAAAATTTTCCAAGTGTAGTCTTTTATTCCATTTGCAAACTGAGACGCATAATATTGTTTTGGCACAATATCAGATGCAGAAGGAAAGGAAGAGCAAGAAGTGCCCTTTTTGCGAGATCTGGGAGCTATTTATTGCCAAGTTCATGCCTAAATGGTTCCTGAGCAGGAAACAGGTGACCAGCACAGAAGCAGGTGGGGCGGCATGCTCCTGGGTCCCACCATTGCATTGGTTGCAGTATGCCTGTGTGTGTGTGTTTTTAATGTATTCATGCCTGAAAAGTGCATTTGATATGACACATGATAATCTATGAAAATGTTAATCAATACAAATAGTTTAAGCTGTCATCAAATGCACTTCTTTAGTCAATACTCATACCATTGAAAACAATGTCACTGTCACCAGGGCTTAATTTGCACAGCACTTAAATATTGGACTCTGTGCATCAATGCACTTCTTCTTCAAATACTGTAGGTAAACACATTTTCTCCCTATTTAAGGCTGAAGCACTCAGCACGCATTTAGCTGAGCCAAATCCTCCCTTTTGAATACCTTGATAGGTCCACTGGAGGGCAAAATTAATACTTAATTGAATCTCACAGTCATCAAAATAATCAATACTTTTTTATTATTTATTCTTTACAGTCTGTTGACTGTTTCAAACCTCTGAGGGAATGGTGGAAAGGATTCATGGCTTTGAAACACTGTCATTTAACAAGGTAATTTTCAGTGGGGCATTAGGGGTTGTGAAACATATAATAAAACAAAAATGGTGGCTTATAATAGGAAGAAAGAAAAGAATTATATTTCTGCCATCTAACAAAACAGGATAAATAAAAAAGCAAGTGCAGAGAAAGAGAGAGAGCGAGAAAGGAGGGGGACGAGAGAGAGAAAGACTGGCTTTTGAAGGGTTTTATCATATCAAGAGCAGAGCCGAGCTTTCATAATGCTGACATTTCTCATCCTGACAATCCTAAACAAGTGGAAAGGATGAGATCGCAGATATCATCTTTCATCACATTCCCCAGCTTAAGAACCAACATGACAGCTCCTCTCCCCTTTACACTGTTAATTACTAAATAAAATACTACTCTCTGTCAGCACCAGATTATTGCAGATAGCAACCACAAACATTTCTCCATTGTTTTCCCCCCTCAGAAATGGTGATACCTACCTTGAACTCCTTAGAAAAGAAATTAGACTTGTCTCATCATATTGTAAATATTTGAAATATAATCAATGTAATCAATGCAGTCGATTCACAGTATTGCCAGCTTGAATTTGCTAGGGATAGATTTGCATTTTGTTTACTGGGTCTTGTTGCCGGGATTTGGAGCTCTTGAAACTTGGGGGAGATGGGGGAGGCAGGCAGAAGGGAAAGGAGACACACAATTCTCAAAATTTCCCCAGATCTCTTTCCGAAATATCTAAGAAAGCATGCCTGTTCAAGTTCTGATTCAGTTGGTGGGTGGGTGGGTGGGTAGGGAAACAAACAACGCTCGTTGGTTGACCTCGTGGCGTTCCTAAGTATACTTGTCATGTGATATCAAGATCCCAGGTTTACATTCTAGTCCACTCTTTTTACTTTATAAAAGATTGAATCCTCAGTCTCTCTAATCTAAAGGAAGGGGTGTGACCTGTACCTTTGAGATACCCAGTCTCTGTTGCTGTACTGTTCATCTGAGCATTTTTTAAGATAACATTAATGATAAACTTATGTTGAGAATAGCAGTCTTATGATAAGTCAGACATGATTATTAATGTGCCAGTGAATATCTGGGTAAACTTAAGAAAGAATATTCTACTCTTGCTTTATTTGTGAAGGGTCAAACTGAATCCTGAACCACACTGACGAGCTGAAATGCAGCTGCTGAGTTCAAGTGCACTTAAATCTTTAAGATGTTCCGTCTGGCTGATGTGTGCAAAACATGCACTGGCAGATGGTATATGTTCACTGACCATTAGCTCTTCTTCCTTAAATTACTTTTATGTACCTCATACATGGCTAGGTTGCCAACTAGTGCCTCTCACTGACTGGAGCTTCGAAAATTCAAGAGTTTGTCATCCAAGTACTCATTTGAATTTTTTTGTGTTACAAACACTTTACATTTTCCATGATGCAGCCCATATATATATATATACACACACACACACACACACACACACACATACATGACATGGTTAAACAGCAAACCCCCAGTGAGGCAGAGAGCAGACAGCTTTTAATCACAGCTGCAGCCACTGGGGGGTCCATTTGAAAATGTGTCACAAGCAGTAACCAGTGAGTACAGACTTATAAGTGATGGGGGAGTGCCTCTTTCAAGTAGCACTCGGCTTGGAAGTCATTCTCTCTCTGCCAAGAGCCATAGCAGTCTGTGAAATCCTTTCTGTTGGAGTAAAGAGAGGATTTTCCAACATTCACCTATGTAGGTATTTGTAGAAATGTAACAGACCTGCAACTTCAACCTGTACAAGGATCTCTGCAGCGGTAAACAGGAACAGAAATAGCTAGTGCAGGTGAGAAGTAAAATAGAGCTGATGAAGACTTCTTACTTCAAACTCTGAAATTGTTACTATCACAGTAGAAGACGTTGAGACTTCTTTGCAATTTGTTTATCATCCCTGACAGAAGAAAGTGACTGGTCCACCGTGGAACAGCATTGCATGTGTGCAAGAATAGGACGTGGCATGTGCCAATACAGGACACTCACAGGGGCCATCAGAGACCCAAGAACCAGGTGGGGAAAAAAGGAGAAGCAGGAGAGGTAGTTTCTATTAGCAAAATCACAATAAAAATTTTCACCATGTCCTACAAGGAGAGGACTGCAATCACCATCAGAAACTACACAGTGATTATTTGTCTCCTTCAAGCATTATTAAGGAATAAAAATAGGTCCCACTTATTGAATGCCTTTACCAGACAGGCTCCTTAGGTGGATCTAATGTTACCCCAGCTATGCAAGGTATCAGCCCCATTGTATGGGTAAGAGATGGAGGCTCAGTAGGCTGTTTCTTGCCCCATAGGCACACAGCTAAGTGGTAAAGCTGCATTTTCAACCCTGGCCGATTCATCTCCAAAAGTCAGCACCTTTTATACCCAGTAGGCATTGAGTAAAAAATTCAAGGCTTATGGACTTAGTAACTCATGGGGTACCCCAGATTTTGGATTATGAGCCAGAGCCAGTGGCTGTGAAAGGTGTGAAAGCCTGGATACCCTAGTCCCAGACATCATCTTCCCTATGGAATGTAGGAACAAAACAGTTCTCTGGATGACTTTGCTTGAATGAAATATATAGGGCAATATGGTACAGTAGACAGGACATCAGATAGTGTTTAATACCCAGGCTTGCATTCAGCTTCACCCTCTAGATAAACATGGCAAGCCACTTAACCACTTTTTGCCTTGGTTTTCTTGTCTAGAAAGTGAAAAGTCTATAATAAAACAATATTTCCCAAAGTGCATTCCACAAAACACTTGCCCCAAAAGACACTCTGCAATGAAAGAGTTCTGCAGTCGTACCCACGTGGAAAACTCAGTAGGGAAGTCTACCAGGAAAGAAGTCCATCTAGTTATCTTATCCTAACATTTCCCAAGATTATCTGACCCTGGGAGGTCTTTGCCTTATAACTCTTATATTATCTAATAGATCTGGAATGGGCAAGGTTAGATTATCTGTAAATTACTGAATTAATTTTTAATGATTCTGTAATACTAAGCTCAAACACTTCTACAAGTACCTATTTGTGTAGTGCTTCTCACATTCTAACAACTTTTACCTAATTAATGTTTCTTAGAGTTTATTATGTGTAGTTACCATATATGATATATGATTTACTACGTACTAACCATATATACTGTCATTATATGCTAATTTCTGATGTACTTTCCTATAATTTTTAAATAGAGATGTCCCAGTGTATTTCTATGATAAAGCCTTGAAAGAGTAGGTACGGGGGACTGTATTAAGGAGGATAATTCAACTTGGGCTTTGTGTTTTTTTAACCAGGCTGCTAAAAATAATACCACATAAACAAATATGTAATTCAGCTAAAGACCTTCAATAATTTAACCAACAGAGTTTTGATAAGCATAGTCATTCTATTTTATAGTCAGAGAAACTAAATATAGCGAGATAATTAACTCAGCAAAGCATCCATATCCAGTGGCAGCCACGCAATGGAAATACCCACACCTCTCTACACTGAGCTTGAACGAGGTCCAGCATATTTTTACGTACATACAAACTAACAACGAAACAGGCCATCAGAACAGCTTTGAGAAAAATGCAAATAACATAGGCAGGCTTCAAAAATCCAGGGAAACAATTCATTTGGTTGTGAAGCACTCGAGTATGGTAGTTACACAATACACAACAGATTTATTCCTAGAATTCAATAGAAAAATTACGTTCATTATGAAGAAAAAAAATATATTGGATTTTCCCTCGTCTCTAAATGCTACATTTCAACTTAGGAAAGGATAGAAGCAAATTACGTACATCCAATTTAAGATGCAAACACACCATCATATTTTGTGTTCAGTTTCTCCCATGGAGAAGAGGTAAAAATTGAAATCAAAAAGAATTAAGAGGAAGAAATGAGGCATTGGTAGGTTTGGGGAAAGGGCAACGTCAAGTGTGAATATCGTTAAGAAAATAGTCGTGAAGAAAAACAAACTTAGTTTCTTTTATCAGTTACCAAATATTAATTAGTTTAGCTCTTGATATGATATTTAATGTAAGAGTATTTCTCTCAAAAGTTTTAAAACATTTCTAATTTTTCATCATTCACTATTTCCTTACTTTTTCAGTAGTTTTTAAAGCAAGAACTTCTATTTGACTTTCTGAAATAAGACCATATTTTATTTTTATAAGTGTTTTTTATTGATGTAAGTGTACATATTTATTGTAGAACATTTTGAAAATTTGAAAAGATCAAAGGATCCTAAAACTATTATAAATTTACCCACAACTGATTATTTTATTTTAAATGTCACTTTTTGGGCTGCAAACAAAAATTATTTTGAAAAAAAAGTGGAAAATCCCACATTTCTAGCAAATATTCAACAGACAAAAATTTCCATTATAATGCACTTCATTATAAAGCTTATACATGCATACCTTTGATTGTTCCACAGTAGATTTTTTTCACAGCCAAATATTGATCCCAGCATGCACTTCCTTCCTCAACTCAACATTCCCAGCTGCTATCGCTTTCCCCCTGTCTCTCCATTTTACAGTTAGTGTGGCTGAAATTTTCTTTAATCCTATCCCAAAATATATAAGATAAGTATTCTGTGACAATCAAGCAGGACATTCAAAATTAAAAATAAATGCTGCATGTAACAGAGGCGTACTAAAGAGGGGACCCCATGGATATTGCCTAATTTAGCGCTAATTACTGGCAGGACCAAGAATTGCTGTCTCTTCTATCTTGATTCCCATACCAATGTGGTTTTCTATACCTCGTGAAGGATACTGTGAGACTCGGCTGAGCCCGTGGCTCACACCTGTAACCCCAGCGCTTTGGAAGGCCAAGGCAGGCTGTTCAGAAGGTCAGGACTGCGAGACCAGCCTGGCAAACACGGTGGAACTAAAAATACAAAAAATTAGCCGGGCATGGTTGCGGGCGTCTGTAATCCCAGCTACTCAGGAGGCTGAGGCAGGAGAATGGCTTGAACCTGGGAGGCGGAGGTTGCAGTGAACCGAGATCACGCCACTGCACTCCAGCCTGGGTGACAGGGCGAGACTCCATCTCGAAAAAACGACAAAAAAAAGATATTGTGAGACTCAAGTGAGGCAACGTACAGATAATGTGTATGAATATGTTTGGAAAGATATAAAAGTACTACACAAACAGACTATTTTCTACAATACCGCTTCCCACGTTAGGGGATCTAACTGGGACTTACTTTTCTCTCCACACCCTCAGTTTGGAGCACGAGCCACCAAATCGTTGAAGTTGAAGACTCAAATAGATGCTATAGCGGATGCTGTGGGATGCTGCCCAGATCCTCCCTTTATTTTTTGAGACGGAGTCTCGCTCTGTTGCCAGGCTGGAGTGCAATGGCACCTTTAGAACCAAGGCACTCATTTCCCAGTAGCCAGGCATGTTGCCCCTCAGTGGCTCACAATAGAGGAGTCCTTTCTCAGGAATTGCTCCTGCCTGAAAGGAGCTGCCTCTCTCAAGGTCCTATCTGTTCCTCTGGGGCAGCCTGGATTTTGCCTTATGGCCTGCAAAGCCTGAAATATTTACCATTTACCTCTTTACAGAAAAAGTTTGCTGACCCGCGAGCTCTGCCCTGAATCAGTTGCCTCAACTGATATTCATGCTCTAAGACTAGCATTCAATCAGAAAAGCCACATTCCAGGCGTGGCCGCCACAAACATTGTTCACTGACCACCACTCCCTCCCCCTGCATTTTGCTGTTTAGTATCATTTATATCAATTTGGGTAGAATTAGTGCCTTATTAATCAGCATTAATGGAGGTTAGAAGTGGGTTCTCATTTGGTTAAATTAGTCATATTCAAAATATGTGCATTGGCTAAAATATTTTGGAAACCTTCCCCACCTTTGTATGCAAGCAGAGAATATTAATGATCTAGCAAGTGTTGTTGTCTATGCTTATAGATCTTGCTTCTAGAACTTTGCCATATCTGCCTTAATGAACCTTCATGTGAGGTATGCTAGATTCATCTAAAATGACAGAGAACTATGACTTCATTAAGCTTTCAGACAAGTCAAGTAAACTATTTGGAAATAATTGGTAATAAAAGCGTACTTAATAAATATCTGAACATATGGCAGCTCTTGGTCTGAGAGCTTGTTTTCATCATAACCAGAATGCAAGGCTTTGAGGATGACTTAGCAAACCCTCACTCATCTCTAACCATAACGGTAGTTTTGGTGGCCTACCGTTATCTACCAAAAAGAACCTAATAGTTGTGCATACAAATGTTGCCCCAGCCCATCTGCTACACAACCCACTGTACGAGGTGATGACCCCCAGTCAGATGAACGCTGTATTAGAGGCAAACAAGCTCGTTACACAGTGAAACAAGGTCTAGAGCTTCTGTTAAAAGGATGTCCCAGGCAAATTACACTATTTGCTAGTCCCACTAATCCCCAACACTTTGTCAAGGGAATATTTGGTTAAGGTGAATGTACAGAATCATCTTGAAAGAAAAAAAATAATACAGCAAATACAAGATTTCCTTTGGTGTAACAGGATGGTATTTCATTACCAACAATGAGTGTGCACATATGGGCAGTTTAAGGGTCTCTTGTCTTTTTGTTGAAAAGAAAATGAATCTGTAGTATACTTGAGGAAAGGGTTTCACAGATCTGCCCATATTGCATATTTGCAATGCATCACAGATGCAATAAAATCATGATGCTTGTCTTTTAGCTAATCATTTTCTTTTTCAGATAAGTGTCCTCCTCTCCTGTCAGTATCCACATGGGGTCTCTATCCCTCTCCAAGTCCCACCATGAATGCCACGTCCTCTTAACTATGCTTATACTCTAGAGTCTACTCCAATTGATAATGAAAACCGATGCAGCTGTATTTAAACAGAGATAAGCAAATAAGCCAAACCGCTCATCACTGTAAACCTGTAGATTGAAATAACAACATAACAATCAACCAAACAGGAGTCTGCCAGTCTGGATTTCTACAAAGCATCTAGCACACAGTTGGACACACCTCCTCGGAATCCTCACCTTGAACCTCTACAGCTCCTTTGCCCCAGGAGGTTAAAATGACTGTATGGACGATGCTTCATGTATACTTATCTGGGAAGAAAGGGAGACACTGGTATTGACAACCTAATAGCACCATCAATTCAATTTCTGCTGCCTTTGTGAAAAAGCATCAATAAGAGTTCAATCCAGGATCATCTAGATCTGGTCTTTTGGTAATGGGGTTATACAGCAGTATTGACATTGCATACACATACCCTATATTCATACACTCTTCATAATCTGAGGGCTTCAAATAGCTATCAGGATTTAATCAGAATACATCTCAGATTAAAGTGAATTTACATTTAGCAATTTGAATGTAGAATTGCTTGGGAGTTACAAAGAGAGAATATCTGGTCTCTGTCCTAAAAAGAGCTTACTTTCTAGCATCTTAAACACTCTAGCAGAGACACTTAATTAATGTGTGTGTGTGTGTGTGAGTGTCTGTGTATCTCAACATTTGCAACCTTTTGCAAAAGTGAGATAGTCAGTTTCCAGAATAGAAAGACCTGTTCTCTAGTCCCAGCATTTTAGAACTGTGCTCTGAGAAGCCCTGACGGTTTTAGAGAGGTGCCTCCAGGACCTCAAAGGGAGACAAGGGAAGACCTAAGTGCCCACTCCCAGTTTTTAAGACCATATTGGCTCTTCCCATCTATTTTATATGGAGTCTTTAGTATACTTGAGGAAAGGGTTTGACAGATCTGCCCATATTGCATATTTACAATGCATCACAGATGCAATAAAATCATGATACTTTGTCTGTTAGCTAATCGTTTTTCTTTTTTAAAAATATAATTTATTTTTATTTTAAGTTCCAGGATACATGTGCAGGACATGCGGGTTTGTTACACAGGTAAACGTGTGCCACGATGGTTTGCTGCACCTATCAATGATTTACTTTTCCAAAACACTTAGGCGTTAGACCCTACAGCTGAGATGTTTGAGTCCCTGGCAGGCAGACATGTGTGAAAATTCCCAATACTGGGCACTATGTCTGATACAAAATAGGCTCTCAGTAAGTGTGTTTGATTGATTGATTGATAGGAAAGAAGGAAGGAAGGAAGGAAGGAAGGAAGGAAGGAAGGAAGGAAGGAAGGAAGGAAATGGAAGGGAGAAAAAGGAAGGAAGGGAGGGAAGGAGAGAGGAAAGGAAAGGAAGGGTAGGGAAGGAAAGGGAAAGGAGAAAGGGAGAAAGGAAAGGAAAAGAAAGGAAAGGAAAGGAAAGGAAAGGAAAGGAAAGGAAAGGAAAGGAAAGGAAAGGAAAGGAAA